>NW_016817195.1:527883-543765 GCF_001698545.2 Rhinopithecus bieti | reverse complement strand
AAAAAAAAAAAAAAAAAAGAAATGTACTCCAAAAGCAATGAAAGTGGCCAAGTCTGTATGGGTTGCAGGCCAACTGAGTATCTGGGAATTCAAATTAACTTCTGAGTAGAATGGATTTTGTATTAAAGGACATGGAATATAAATGTGCCAATTTAAGGCTTACATATGTATTTTAAAAATTCAACATTTGCAGCAAATGTTTAGATCTGACACCAGCAACACTGTTGAGGGGAGAAGTAATCAACAATCACTGACGTGGTTTGGAATTGCTGACACATAGTGATAATGAAGAGCAGACCACCTCTTAGTCCAATTTTACTACCGTTTACAAATTCTCTTTAACAATGCACCCTTCATTGCCTGCACCCAGAATAGAGCACACTTACCACTCACTGCCCTGCCTTCAGGACTCCACTGTCATGAAAGACAAGAAAAAGGAAAAGGAAGTTATATGAGTTTGCTAGGGCTTCAGGAACAAAGAACCACAAACTGGGCACCTTAAGCAGCCAAAATGTATTCTCTCACAGTTCTGAGGCTCTGGAAGTAATCCTTTCTTGTCTTCTACTGGTTTGCGATGGTGGCCATCAGTCCCTGGGGTTCCTGGGCTTGCAGCTACATCACTCTAGTCCCTGACTCTATTGCCACATGGTGTTCTGCACGTGGGTGTCTGTCTCTGTCCAAATTTTCCTTTTCTTATAAGGACACCAGTAATATTGGATTAGGGCCCACCCTAATGACCTCATCTTAACTTGATTATATCTGCAAATCTCTAGGTCCAAATAAGGTCATATTCACAGATACTGGAGTTAGGACTTCTACCTAATTTTGGGGGAGGATACAATTCAACCCACTACAGAAGCTGACAATTTCTCAGTGCTTATTAACTGTGAAATATTTTGCATTTTTTTTTTTTTTTTTTAGTAGCAGGATCCGTTGGGTAGCTCTGTGTCGATTTTACAGATGATTCATTTGAGATACTAATTCCTTTTAGTGGCAATTTACTTTTATATCAAACATATTTTGTAACAAACCAACAATAAAAACCTTGAATATCGATTTCGCCAAGCCATTTGAAAAAGGGTTATGGAATTATGTCTCACTTATTAACATATTTGCTTTTTTCTGAAGGTTCTTCTTTTTTTAACTTCTATATTACTGGAAGTGCTTTCAAGTTGTTGAAACCACTTTGCTTTATGTTAGTGTTCTGATTTTTTAACCACATATATTTACCCTTTTCCCTTTAAACTTTAATTTATTGGCTAATTTCTAGTTGTTTTTTTTTTAAAAAGAAAACTACCAATATTTGTCTTTTTTTCTTAATGCAACGTTTTCATCTATTTTTAACTTCTCCTTGAAGCCTTGGGTAATTTTTAATTTTTTTCTCATTCAATTTTTCAAAGGTTGGGAGGCCACTTAGCATAAATTATGAGATCTTGTAAAAACTCTGAGCATCTATATTATCCTTTTCTTTCTTCCTCCTGTTTTTTAAATATAAAAACATTTTTTCATTCCGTGATGAGTCTAATATTATATAGATATTCATTCCCCTCAATTTTTTAAAACTATCCATTTTAGTTCTTATTTTCTTACCATTTCCACCAAACTCACAAAAGTGTTGGAAGGTTAGTAGGGCAAGGAAGCAGAAGAGAAATGTAAACCTCTGAAAGGAGGACGGCCCTTCAAAGGCCTCTCTTCCTACATTGTGTCCACATCCCTGAGAGGAGGAAAACTACTCCACGTCACACAGCTAGTCACAGGCAAAACTGAAATTAGAGCCCAAGTCTGCCTGAGCCCAAGATTCTTTCCATTACACTACACCCATTTTAAAGATGAGTCAGTGAGCTCAGAGATGCCATCTATCACATCAAAATTGGCATAAGAAGAGATGGAGCCCAGAGCAGAAGCCTTCACCAGTGCAGTCTCTACCACACCACATCCAGAGAAAACTGCCAGGGGTACAGGTACATGCTAGAGATACAGGAAGAAGAAGGCCAGCCTGGAAGAATAGTGAGAAGGCTCTCAACAGGAGAAGCAACTTTCCTCTTCATTACTGGCCACAACATCCTTGGGTACCATATGCAATGGGGCCAGTGCAGTCACCTCTGGCCTGAGAAACCAGTTGCTCCCTCTTTTGGGGAAGGCCATCTAGTTCACTCTGCTGTAATGGTCCAAATGGAAATCAAACAGGAGAAAGAGAAATTATAGCCACAAATTATATTCCTCTGGTATACTGTAGGGTAAATTTTGGTTGCAATGAAGGTGTGACATCGTATGCTAATGTCCAAAATTTTAAAAAAAAGAAGGAAAAACAATGAGATTTTCAATGCCAATGAAAAGTTAGCATAAGGATATGCAAAACTGGAGAAAAAAATAACGTTTATATAAAGACCTAAAAATAAATAAAAACCAGAGGCCCTGAAGAATACTTGCTATCGTGTAAATTTCATGCCCTTTAATACCGCTGTCAATGTCAAAATATATTGCTATTGAAATGCCAGTGTGTGAACAATTGTATTTTCTGCTTTACGTGTTCCATACGGCAGTGAGAGGGGATGTTAGTCACTGTAACTAAGAGATCTGATTAGATTGGCGGACATGGCTCATGAGATGGGGCTTTAAAATGAGACTATATTATAATGAGACACTCATATGTGATTTCAAATAAGTGATCTGTTTCTAGTATATGTTTATTTCAAACACTATATAATCAGTCAAGAAACTTTGGCAATTTTAACCAGAAAAGAACTGTTATGAAACACATTAGTAAGGATCTGATTCCACTTTTCTTCCCAATGGGAATCAATGTTTTTAAACTCAGGGCTCCTTTATTTTTTATGTCACTAGTGCCTTATAGGAAGAGAAAACGTAGCTGAACTTTACAAACATAGCAATTTCACACATAATGCATTTTTAGAAGTGGGGATTGCTTTATACTCACAGAATAAAAGCAGAACTAAAAGCCTAGAAATCTGTCTGGTTTCCTATTAAATACAACTGGAAGGGGGAACTTAAACAGTAAATATTTCCACTAGGAAATGGCAAGGGAATCTTGGAAGTTGAGGGTGTAACTTTTGACCCTCTGTGAGCTAACTGGGTCCATTGCAACAGCTGGAGGAGGAGAGTCAAGCTGAATGTTTGCACATGCAAAGGAAGCATCACAGACCCATAGAACACTCATTTTCCTCAGTGGGTCTCCATGTGGTGTGTGTGTGTGTAGACAATTGATCACTATCGTCACTATATATAATTCCAGTCAGTCTGAGCTAGTAAAGAACAGCTGTCTCCTACGAAACAATGTGCCTCTGAGGAGTCCCTAAGCAAGTCTCAGTGCAAGGCAAAGCAATCAAGACTGATTAAAAGGATAGCATTTAACAGCAGCAGAGGCAAAGCTGATGAGGGAGAAGGAGGGAGAAATCACTACACCCCAAATCATCCCAGCATCATCCATAGGTATTACTAAACCCTGCAATCATACCAGTGTCTGTTTACAGTCATCATCACTTATTTCAATTAGAAAATTAAAAAGGTATTTGTTATACCACATATCTGATTATGCAGGTACGAAATCATGCTATGTTCCTAGTACATAAAGTGTGATGTTCATCATCATGCATTTGTATGAAGTGCAACATGGCAAGTATTAAGAATTCAGATTGTTGATGTCCTCCTTAAAGGCATTCCTCTGAGAAGTTATGGACTTACCTCAGTGATGCTCTCCATACCTTTTTGAACCCTTCTTTGGGGGGAATTTGCCAGTCATTCAAGAGTTTTTTTCTCTCTCTCTGTGTCTCTGTCTCTCACACACACACCAACACACCCCTACCTGTATATGAGAGCCAGTTGATTTTGATATGATTATTCTAGATATTTTTGTGTAATTATTTTTCACCAAATGTATATTATCCAAGTTTATAATACACAACAGGATGATGCAAGCCTGTTGTCATCATCCAATTGTAGTTCACCCTTTTTTCCTGTGATAATAAACCTCCTGATATTTAGCTGGTATACACTACATGACCACAGACAATAAGAATAAATTTATTTGCCTTCCATAGAGCTAGTTAGGACTGGTCTGCATTAGTCAATTTCCACACTGCTATAAAGATACTACCTGAGACTGGGTAATTTATGAACAAAAGAGGTTTAATTGACTCACAGTTCCACATGACTGAGGAGGCCTCAGGAAACTTACAGTCATGGCAGAAGGCAAAGGAGAAGCAAGCACGTTCTACACAAGGTGGCAGGAGAGAGCGGGCACAAAGGGGAAGTGCCACACTTTTAAACCATCAGATCTAGTGAGAACTCACTCACTATCACAAGAACAGCATGGGGAAACAGCCCCATGATCCAATCACCTCCCACCAGGTCTCTCCTTCAACATGTGGGAATTCGAATTTGAGATGAGATTTCGGTGAAGACACAGAGCCAAATCATGTCAGGTCACATGATCAGATTCAGTTAAGGCCAAACCAAAATCGTAATAGGGTTGTTCAAAATAATTGAATCTATCTTCATGGTAAATCAGCCTGACAGGATGATCACAAATATTCCAAAGAAAGTATGGGAAACCATTCCCAAAAAAGAGCTGCAGGAAATGTCCTGAGCTCTTGAATTGTGTTGCCTGTCATCCATGTGAAAAGAACAGTAGACATGTGAAGATATGCATGTCAGCACCTGTTTAAAAAGAATGAGTTGCACTCCTTTTTAACTATATAGGTAGTGACACCTCTCAGCCAGTGTAGACCAACAGTGTATTACATGTCTGATCACACCTGTATTAGAATGCCTGTTATGAACAGGTGAGGTAGGTAGGAATTCAGGTCACCTCCATTAGATTGGTAAGGAGATTGAGGCCCCAAAATGTCAGAACATTCTTCATAATCATATAAAATCTATTGAAAGTTCCATTTAGAATATATCAACCCCTGAGACACTGCTAAACCTACTCAAAGGTAAATTGCTACCTTCCCATATGTGATTATGACTGTTTATATCTTCTTCAGGTCCTCTGTTGAATGAATTGAAAGGGGAAGTTCAGTTTCCAGTAGGGGTTTACATTTGAAAATCTAGGGCATCCCAGTAGTAGGGCTGATATGGGGGGGTCCCCGGTGGATGGGCCTGGTCAGGTGTTGGCAGTGGGCATCTGTTCCAGAGGTGTCCTTTGGCACTGGTTGCTTAGTATTTTGGGAAACCTCTTTTATGTAGATTTTCCATAAGGCTTTTCCCTGTCCTAGCTGCTGGAAATATGGAATGAATGACAACGAGCCTGCAAATGTATACTCCCCTCCCACCCAAGCAACAGAGGGAGGTGAGAAGTTGGCTGCCTAAGATGACATCAGGCAAAGTCGTGGAGGAATAGTGTATTAGTCCGTGTTCACACTGCTGATAAAGACATACCTGAAAATGGGAACAAAAACAGGTTTAATTGGACTTACAGTTTCACATGGCTTGGAGGCCTCAGAATCATGGCAGGAGGCAAAAGGCACTTCTTTTTTTTTTGTTTTGTTTTGTTTGTTTTTTTTGAGACGGAGTCTCACTGTGTCACCCAGGCTGGAATGCAGTGGCGCAATCTTAGCTCACTGTAACCTCTGCCTCTCAGGTTCAAGTGATTCTCCTGCCTCAGCCTCCAGACTAGCTAGGATTACAGGAGCCCACCACCACGCCAGGCTAATTTTTGTATTTTTAGTAGAGATGGGGTTTTACCATATTGGCCAAGCTGGTCTCGAACTCCTGACCTTGTGATCTGCCCATCTCAGCCTCCCAAAGTGCTGGAATTACAGGCATAAGCCACCATGCCCAGTCCCAAAAGGCATTTCTTACATGGTGGTGGCAAGAGAAAAATGAGAAAGAAGCAAAAGTGGAAACTCCTGATAAACCCATCAGATCTCATGAGACTTATCATGAGAATAGCATGAGAAAGACCAGCCCCCATGATTCAATTACTTCCCCATGAGTCCCTCCCACAACACATGGGAATTCTGGGAGATACAATTCAAGTTGAGATTTGGGTGGGGACACAGCCAAACCATAGCAAATAGTCTGTCAAACCAGGAGTTTATCAGGGACACAACTGAAAGAAAACGGCCTTTCTGAGGTAGAAACAACCTTGGAATGGAAAGGTATAAGTTTGCACTAGAGAAAACGACTTGATGAGGAAGAGAGACAGCTGATCAGAAGCCAGAACACACAGATGTGAGGGCAGTGGCTTGCACATGTAATCCCAGCTACTCAGGAGGCTGAAGTGGGAAGATGGCTAGAGCCCAGGAGTTCAAGGCTGCAGTGAGCTATGATGGCACCACTGCTCTCCAGCCTGGGCAATAGAGCAAGACCCTGTCTCAAAAAACAAACAAACAAACCATCACTACCAACAACAACAAACGCAGAGACAGACTCAGAAAGTTGGCTGCAAACACCTCCAGGTCAGACTTTTCAGGATCCAGTGGGGATCACTTCCGAGGCCACACAGTGATGGTGCCAAAATTATGTCTAAGCAGAGGGACAGTTAGACCTCAAACAGGGTCTAAGGCCCTTTCTGGAAAATAGTGCATACAAGGTAAGAGAAGTTTGTTTTTTGTTATTTTGGAGTTTTTTTTTTTTTTTTTTTTTAACTTGGTTGGACTCCTAGATATTATTGTTGTTGCTATTTACACATTTTTAGTGTGGAAACTTCCAAATATACACAAAAGTAGGGAAAATAATTTGATACATGTTTTGTTTCAGCAATTTTGTTTCATCCATAACCACTACCATCACCCCAGAGCTCCAGATTTTTTAAAGCAAATGTTAGGCAATCATGTAACTTCACACTGAAATATTTCAGTGTGTCTGTCTCAAATATAAAAACTAGAAAGTGACCAACATGGAGAAACCCTGTCTCTACTAAAACACACAAAAAATTTAGGGGTGTGGTGGCACATGCCTGTAATCCCAGCTACTCAGGAGGCTAAGGTAGGAGAATCACTTGAACCCGGGAGGAGGAGGTTGCTGTGAACCAATATCGTGCAGGTTATACTCCAGCCTGGGCAACAAGAGTGAAACTCCATCTCAAAAACAAAACAAAACAAAAACTAGAAACAGCAACACAGTTTGCCATTCCTTTGCCATTGAACAATTTTTCCTGCAACTAAATTTTCCCCGTTGGTGTAATTTTTCCTTGTGGATGAGGTCAAATAACACAACCAAGAATGTAACTTTACTGTCTAAAAAATAGGGAATATCACTGGTCCATTGTTCTTTCAGGTCAGAAACTAAAACATGGGCACTGTCACATTAAAAGCATTAACGAGTAGAATACAGAATTTTAGATTGAATTGAAGCAGAATGATGCCTATCTTACTTGCTAACCTTATGATTACAAGCTTCTGAATTATAGAATTGTAATTCTGTCAAATATGATTTGACATATAAATTGTGTGAAACTTTACAGTGATAATTTATGGTATAAAGGACTGTTATGAGAAAAATATGTCTTAGAGTCATTCATTTATTCTGTAATTACTTACTGAGCATCCATTATTTTCCAAGCATTGAGGTCTCATTCTAGTTCCTAAGGATATATCAATAAACAAAATAGATTAAGTCCATACGTGTATCTAACTAAAATTTTAGAAGAGGATACTGAACATAAACAAGCAAACAAATAAATATAGAATGTAACCTTGGGTGCCAATAAGTGCTACAAGTCAAAATAAATCAAGACTAAAAGAAAAACATCAATGTTTATTTGTTAGCTAAGATGGTCAGGAAGGTAACACTGGAGAGGAGACCTAAAAAACTCTTTGAGAACAAGTGAGAAGGACAAGAAAGTATAAATCCCTGATCCAGAAATAACCTTGGTACATGCAAATATCAGCAAGAAAATCAGTGTGGATGGACTGGAATAAGCAAAGGAGAAAAATAGTAAGTGATGAGGTCAGTGACATGGGTGGGCTGTAAATACAGCCAGTATTATAGTGTGGGGATTTCATTTTATGTGTGATAGAAAGACATGGGTTGGAAGAAATCTAACTTACATTTCAAAGGTTCACCCTGTGGGAGTTACGAGAATAAAGCAGGAAGACCATGGTGACTTAGGCCAGAGAGCTAAAGGGAGAAATGATAGGAATTGGACTGGACTTACACATATTTTAGAGGTAGACACACATGCTTTGCTGAAGGATTAGAAATGAAATCTGAGGGAAAATAAAGAATCAGGAGTCAAATTATAGGGGGTTCTCTTTTTTTCCATGAAACATTGAAGGAAGAATGGTTTGGGGAAGATGGAATCAAAAGTTTGAGCTGAAAAGGTTACGTTTGAGATATGTTTCAGACCTCAAGGAGAAGACGTTGATGGGGGGTTGGACTCAGGAGTCTGGAGCTCGAGAGAGAGAGCTCAGAGAGAGCAACAAGTTTTAGGAATATCACCAAGTACAGGTATTCAAGAGATTTAATGGGGTCAGCTACAGAGAAGAGTTTTGAGAACTAAGCCATAGGGCACTACAAAATTAAGAGGGATAAAAAGAAATAATGGATCCATTAAAAGAGTGAAAAGGAAGCAGTCAATGAGGAGATAAGGAGAAAACAAGGGGAAGGTTGAATCATAGAAGGCGAATAAAGAAAGTGTCTCAAGAAGGGGTACAGTGGCAATGTCAAAGGTGCTAAATGTTTGAGTAAAATGAGGATCTGGAATTTTGCATTGGCTCTGGCAAGATGAAAATCATTTGGTGACTTTAACAAGTGAATTTCCAGTGGGTATGGTGAGTGAATATGACACAAAAGCCTAAATAGAGGAGATTAAAAAGGAAATTAGAAGCAAAGAATGAGTGGTGGCAAATGCAGACAACTCCCTAAAGGAATTTTGCTTAAAAGGTAAGCAGAGAAGTGAGACAGTTGCTGGAGGAGATTCTGAGGTCTATGAAGAATTTTTGCTTTAACTTGTGATTCATTGTAGCCTTTCTGTACGTGGCTGAGATGGATCCAATGGAGAGGTAGCAATTGTTGTAATGCAGGAAAGAGAGGGGCAATAGTTGCAGAGGCAAAGTCCTTGAGTCAGTGAGACAGAACAGGATCCAAGCACAGGAAGAGAGGCTGGCCTGAGATAGGAGCAGGCTGTCTCCATCCTGTCAACAGGACAACCAGCAGAGCAGCAGGATTTAGATGCCATTAGACTGATAGACTTGCTGTAGCAAAATGAGGCTGTTCTCCTCTGATTGCTTCTATTTTCTAACTAAAATGAAGAGTTAGATATAATCAGTTTGAGAAGAGAGGAGAACATGTCAACAGCTGTCTCAGAGAATGGGAGAAGTCATTGAATGGGTAAATGCAGTATATTTCAAGGCAATTCTGAGTTCCCACTTGAGATTCTTGTGGTCATATGTTTTCTATAGCCACAGTCAGCTGTTCTGGTGCAGGCATACAGCAAATAGGTCAAGAGTTGAGTCTAACTAGAGATAGCGTTTTACTGGTCAAGTGCAAAGGAGAGGGGCAAGGGACAGGCTATTTGTAAAAGAGTTATTAGAATAGACAGAATATAGATAAAAAAGGAAGAGCTAGAATGGTGTATATATAGCTGTATATATCTATAGAATGCTCTATAGATTAAGTAGATAGAGTGGAAAGAATAGAAAAAGTATGGACATTAGAAAGATAAGGGAGGTCTTCATTGAGTATAAAAATTCTTCAGCTGGGAGTTGTAGGGTTAACAAGTGAGGAAGTCAGGAGGTAAGTCCAGGTACAACCCCTTCAAGTCAGGATGATGATGGTGTTCACTTAACAGTTATAATAAGACTTAGTATATGACCATTCTCTAGAGCTGAGCTACACTTATATTGTGTAGCTCATATTGTGACTACTAGCTTCATGTGGCTCTTGAGAACTGAAATATGGCTAGTTCAAACTGAGATATGCTGCAAATGTAAGATACACATTAAGTTTCAAAACTTGCTACAAAATCTAAAGTGTATCGTTAACACTCATATTTATTACATGTCTAAATAATATTTTGGATATATTGAGTCAAATAAAATATTCCACTAAAAGTAGGTTTTACCTGTTTCTCTTAACTTTTTACATGCAGCTACTATAATATTGAAAATTACACACATGGCTTGTATTTGTGGCTCACATTTCATTTCCACTGTACTGCACTCAGAAGAGTAGCTGTGGTGAGGCTGGGGGGAAGATCTCTGGAAGTAAGGTGAAGGTAATGAGATGCTAGGATGTTAGGTGGATGATGTATATGAATGTTGAGATCACCAGGAACAGAGTTACACAAAAAGACTAGGAACCAGGGAATAAAAACCTCAGTGAGGATGTAAATATCTACATGCTGGTGGATGACCACAACTAGGAAAGGTAGCAGGTGATGGATTCTGATGAGGGGTTTAGGGATTTTGAAGAAGAGAGGAGACATTGTGTTCAAGCAGTAATCAAACCCATCCTCAGGCCACATGGCACATGGCGTGTACAAGGAAAAAAAGAAAAGCACCATATAAGTAGTTTATAGGTGAATAAGAATCCTTAGGCAATGAGTTTCCATTGAATCAAGAAGGTGAAGGGTCTTACAGAGAAAAGGCTGAGATATAGGATATTGCTAATGGCTGACCATTAATACCAGTGGGTTGCAGATTCAGAGAACTGTGTGATTCATTGAGTTTGGAGAAGTGTGGGAATCAGTGTCCTGGAACACTTAGATCTCTGCTGGCTTGTAGGGCATCATAATTAGACCTGATGCTCTCATTAAGCGTATGGATGATCCAGTCTCCTTCTCAGTTCCCCTGGGCTTGAGCTTGGCATTGGTACAGATGACAGAGGTGATATCATTATGTGTTCTTCCCATGAACACAAGCAGCTCACACAACAGTGAAGGGCAAATGCACAGAACATTTTTATGAACTACCACTGGCCCCTAGGCTGTATTTTAGGAAGTGTTGTTGAGGTTGTTTCTTGCATATTTAGTTGTTGTAGTGGGTTGATTAGCATCCGCTCAAAATTCCTATCTACCTGGAACATCAGAAATGGGACCTTATCTGGAAATAGGATATTTGCTACTATAATTAGTTAAAGATCCCAAGTTGATTTCATCCTGGATTTAGGGTGGGCCCAAATGACTGGTGTCCTTATAAGAGGAGAGGACACAAAGACACAAAGAGAAGAAGGCAACGTGAAGATAGAGGCAGAGACTGGAGTGATGCATCTGCAACCCAGAGAACACCAAGGACTGCCAGCAGACACCAGAAGCTAAGAGAGAGGCATGGACAGCTTCTTCCTCAGAGCCTCCTGAAGGAACCAATCCTGCTACACCTTAATCTAGGACTTCTGATCTTCTGAGCGCTGAACAAATACATTTCTGTTTTTTTAAGCCTTCCAGTTTGTGCTGATTGTTACTTCCATTCTAGGAAAGTAATGCACTTGGTAAAACACTTACTAGGTAAAAGGACTAGGATTTCAGAGTTGCTTTTTGTCTGAGAGTCACCCATGATGCGGGACATGAGGTCAGCAATTAATAAATGTATTTTGATTAACCCAGCCACTTCTCAAGTCTATGGAGGCAAAGACCCTTATATGCTTCATATCCAGAAAAAGTCAGGGAGCCATTTTAAGCGATTTCCCTACTCATTATGTGAGTGACATAAAATTGAGCAACATCGTTTCAGTCATTTGAACACACCAAGATAAATCCCTTAATTTACCCCATTTCTTCCCATTACTGTTTGCAGAGCCGGGGAGCCTGCATATATTTTTCTAAATGGCTAGTCCATTGAGGTCAAGTGCTCTTATTACTTTGAGAAAAGTAAGTTCAGGAATTCCATTAAAGTCCTGAAAAATGTGAACCTCCATCCGCCTGAGCATGTTTACAAAGTCCATTTGTACTTTAGAATAAGAGTCAAACTCAGCCATGATGGTGGTATTAAGCATGATATTGACGAAGTCATTTTCTACCAAATGACCTCCTGAATCTCACTTTCTGGATGTGAGAAATGGCAGCAGCTGTAGGTTGACAGCTGGACTCTGTTCTTTCAAATTAAAGTGATGCTTCTTACCATAGTACTTTGTTCACTAATAGGCCTTTTGTACTGAGGACGAATTATTTCAGAGACTTTTTCCTAGCAGCTATCTAAGCAGGCTGTCTCCCACTAAAGAAAGGCACAGAAAGAAACGTAACACACTCTTGTAGGTGTAAAGAGAAGACTCGGAGGGCAATAATCATTGCTTAACCCAAAAAGACACTGGGTGAAATAAGGCTGAATGATTTAAAAGGAGTGACACAAAGGATGTTGCAGCCTCCAGAGGAGCAAACACTGGGGTGGAGGAAAAGACTGTGTCCTTCTCCCAGCCTCATTCAAGCATGGTCATGGATATAATCTCTCCATCCTCTTGTGCCTCCACCTGCTTGTCCTGTGCCTGTCATTTTTCACTTTGAGGACAGAGGGGAAAGTGAAAAGGGAAAGATGATAGAATCAGAGAACAGTGGGAGAAAAAAATGGCATGGGGTGGGGCTAAAAAGAGGAATCAGAAAGTTTACTTTTGTTTGAAATGAAGAAATATAATAAAAGTTGCCCCCCAAAAGCAGTGCAGAGTTGGTTATTATTATTATTATTATTTTCTTTCTACCTGTCTCCACCTCAAGCATCAGTGGATGAGCAGCTGGAGGGGGATGTGGGGAAGGTTGCCAGAGGCAAAGAAGACTGACCAAATGATGAACTTCTTGCTTTGCCAATTCTCCCAAGAATGCTCCCAATAAACTTGGCTTTAATTGGATCACCAAGAATCATTTTCTTCCCTTTCTCAGGTCTATAACCCTTCAGGTAAAAAGAAGGATCTGCAGGTGATGCTGATTAAATCAGTTTTAAGGTTAATTTATTTGTCTTCTATTCCAAGCTTTTTCTATACCTTTCTCTACTAATATGTCTGTTAAGTGATGACTTTAAAAACAAGCAATACATTTGCACCTTAACATGAGACACAGTCTATCAGAGTTATAAGCGATGGAAAATACATACTTATTCAAGTGATAATACAATTACTTAAAATATTTGTTGAGCTTCTCTGATGAAATTCTTTTCAGAACCTATGTCAAATTCTATAGAAACTGTTTAGTGGTAATAAAACTTTAACCTTTGAGTATGTTGAGCTTTCCAGATAGAGTCAGAAGTCACTGAGAAAAAAACAGTGAAGTATGAGGTGAGTAATCAGATTGGATGATATCATATTTGTACAAAAAGCAAATTGATAGAAACTGTGTCATCATCTAATGGAAAACGCCAACTATTGACATAACTGCTTTGGAGAACAATCAGTCAATTTATTGTAAAGTGGAGGATACACAGGCCTACCCCTGGGAAGCAATCTTAGATAACTCTCGTTTGTGAACACAAGCAGATATGTGTAAGGAACAATGCATACGGCATTGCTTATGATGGTGAAAAGGTATATTCATACAATAGAAACTGACAGTAGCCAAAACCACATGTATCAACATGATGACTCTAAAAAAGCCACAGTTTTTAACAACAGAAAAATGTTTCTGATGAACATATACAGAAGGATGTAATTAATATAAAGTTTTAAAATCTGCAAAGCAACTATAAATTATTTATGGATACATACATAGTAATAAAAGTATAATAATATACGGGGTATGATTAAAAGCAAATTTAGGAAAGAAAACTGGACAGTGAGTAAGGATCAGGAAAATGAGGAGAAGTACAGGATCTACCACATCCATTAGGGTCTATTTCTTAGGGGAAAACGAACACGAAGGAAAACGTCAGCTAATAAGGAAAAATAGTATGATTTGACATACTGATTGGGAAGAGTCTGAATGCTTATTATATTACAATTTATACTTTTCTAATTGTTTGAAATATGTTATTGTTGGGGGTTGGGAGAAGATAATCAGTGAGACTTTTTTTGAATCAACAGAATCAGATACTTTCACTTTTCTAGCAACTTTTTTCCTTGCTGGATAAATGCTGTAAAATCAATGGCACCAATAAAAATAAAATGAGTCAATATGTTCCTCACATGCTAGTAGTTAAGTGTATTTTCAGATTTCAGATACATTGGAATTCTACAGTACAGATTTTGACATCTTCTTTTAAGGTTATTTTGGGAGCGTCCTGGTCAGATACTGTTTTCTTCCAGAAGGTCATTACCAATAAAGATTTTCAATATTTAAAAAAAAATTAATGATGACAACCAACATCAATCTGCAGAAACTTTCCTTAACTTCAATTAGTCTTTCAAACTGAGTCTATTCTACTAAATTCTTAAACGTTTTACACTTCATGACTATCTGAGTCAAATGTGACCCCTTCAAGGCTTTCGGTGGAAACACTGGTGGTTAAACTACTTACTTATTCATTCAGTATTCAACAAATATTTGCTGAGAAACTACTATGCATCAGGCAGGAAACAGAATAGAGAAAAATAGTAAACAAACAAAACTTCTGCCTTCACTAAGATTACAATCTAGTAGATGCCAGACAATAAATTTTTAAAAGTAAGTAAAATATAAAGTAGTTTACACTTTGATTAGTCCATGGAGATTAAAAGAGAAAGACAGCAAAAAAAAAAAAAAAAAAGGAAAACTGGGAACTATGAAAGAGAGACTATATTTGAGTAGAGTGTCCACAGGAGACATTTCAGATAAAGTGCTATTTGAGCAATAAACCGTGAAGAGCTGAGGAACCAAGCTATATGTTTTTCAGAAAGAAATGCATTTCAGACAGAGAGGATTCCAGGCAACCCCCCTAATGAAGGAGCACGCCTAGGATGTTCCATGGAGAGCAAAGGAACCATTGCGGCTGGAGCAGAAGGGGATGAAATCTAAGCATGGCAGACACTTAAGACTGAGTGAGGCACTCATCTGAGCACAAACTCTAAGCAAAAAGTCAGGAATCAACATAAGTCATACCTTATGGCAATATTTTTACAAATCAAACAATTGTAAAACATCCAGGATAGACAAAATATCAAAATTTCAGATGAAAACACATTAGGATCCGACCCACATGACAAATTTCTTCCTTTTGCTTCAGGATCCACTGGGGGTCCACTTGCCACTGATTCTGATCTGTCTTCATTTACATTTTTGACACTTGGTTCATCATAACTTTTTCGCATTCATTTTGTTTTTTAAAATATCACAGTGAAATATTTATGCTGATTCATGGGGGTTTGGTGCTGACTTTAATTTTACACTGGAAGCTAGTGCTTCTCTTGTCTCACCCTAGTCCCAATCTTTCTGTCATTTTGCAATTTAGCAAACACCTGTCCTGCATTTTATAAAAATGGACCTTATTTTAGAACTGTTTTAGATGTATAGAAAATGAAAAGAGTAGACGACTTTTGCACATACCATACTCAGATTCTTTTTATTATTAATGTCTTACATTAGTATGGTATGTTTGTTACAATTAATGGTTCAATGTTGATCCATTCTTATTAATTAAAGTTCATACTTTATTCAGATTTCCTCAGTTTTAACCTCTTGTTCCTCTCCTGTTCAAGAATACATCATCACCTGTAGCCATCACATCTTCGTTTTTTTATTTATTTATTTTTATTTTTATTATACTTTAAGTTCTAGGGTACATGTGCATAACGTGCAGGTTTGTTACATATGTATACTTGTGCCATGTGGGTGTGCTGCACCCATCAACTCGTCAGCACCCATCAATTCGTCATTTATATCAGGTATAACTCCCAATGCAATCCCTCCCCCCACCCCGCTCCCCATGATAGGTCCCAATGTGTGTTGTTCCCCTTCCCGAGTCCAAGTGATCTCATTGTTCAGTTCCCACCTATGAGTGAGAACATGCGGTGTTTGGTTTTCTCTTCTTGTGATAGTTTGCTAAGAATGATGGTTTCCAGCTGCATCCATGTCCCTACAAAGGA
>NW_016817195.1:464437-525231 GCF_001698545.2 Rhinopithecus bieti | reverse complement strand
CTTCTCTGATCTTAGTTATTTCTTGCCTTCTGCTAGCTTTTGAATGTGTTTGCTCTTGCTTCTCCAGTTCTTTTAATTGTGACCATCACATGTTCTTAAATGCCCCTTGGCTGTGGCTATTTGTCAGACTTTCCTCATTTTTAATGACCTTGACAGTTTTGAGAACTGATCAGATATTTTGTAGACTGCTCCGTTATTGGGATTTGTCTGATATTTTTGTCATAATAAGACTAGGATTCTGGGTTTGGGAGAGGACACCACAGAGATAAGTGTCATTTTTGCCACATCACATACCATCAACATGATTTTCTACTATTGATATTGACCTTGATCACCAGATCTGTCCATAGTAAATTTACTCTTTTACCCCATTCCATACTAGCAGGAAGTCACTATTTGCAGCCTACACCTGAGGAATGGGAAGCTATGTTCTCGCTCCTTGAAGGTGAAATATCCGTGTAAATTATTTGGAATTCTTCTACACAGATTTGTCTCTTCTCCCCCATTTGTTAATTTAGTTCGTCATTTTATTTATAACAGTATGGATTCACAGACACTTATTTTATACTTTGAATTACAATCAAATATTGTTTATTTATTTTGTTGCTCAAAATGTCTCAGTTTTGGCCATTAGGAACTCTTTCAGTTGGTTCTTGTGCATCATTGACATATCCTATTATTGTGGGGTCTTGGTGGAGAAGGGAGGAAAGTTCCTTGCTTTCTAATGCTGCCAGATGCTCTATCTTCATCTTGTAGATTTCTTGCAACAGTCCTAGAATCAGTCAGTTCTCCAAAGCCTTGGTTCCTTTTGTTTGAGAATGTTATTAAAAACCAAGTTCTGGCTGCTAACTGTGCTCGCTGTCACTGGGATGCCCCTTGCTTTTTGAAAATCAAAGGTGACAGCAAAAAATAAAAAATAAAAGAATAAGTTCTGATTATAACATTACTTTATCCCTGCAGACTTTAACTGATATGTCCAATTTTATCCTTAGTTTACTAAAATTTTATGTAATTTAATATTAAGTATTTGCTGTTTGACTAGTTACTTTCATGAGGACAAAGAAAAACATTCTCTTAAATTCAGTAGACTGACCAGCCACTGGGCTAAGTGCTGCACTCTCGAATGTAAGTTGTGGTGACTTTGACAATTACTCTGCCTTGTGTCTTTAAACGACAAGGAAAATTCAGGGTCATTATTCTTAAGAAATACTACATTCAACAAAACGAAGGCATGCCATAGAGACAGGTCCTTATATGACCTGCTGATTATATAAGGGTCCTATTTTCTCTTTCTCCTTTCCTTCCTTCCTTAGTTTCCCCCTTCCTTTCTTCCTGTTGAAAAATGGCATGGAGACAAAAGTTTTCACCTCCCCCGAACCAAACCCAATTGCAGCCAGTTTCCCTCAGTCTCTCTATAATCCCTTAACTTTTAGAGGTTTTAAAATCTGAGATTCCTATGTGGCCAATTGCTATTCTTGCTCCGTTTATGCAAATAATCAGGCCCAACTTCAATGAAACTAAACTTATTGTATAAACAAATGGTCTCATTTTTATTATCTTTGGTAAAAAGTGGGTAACTGTAGAGAAAATTTATGTCTCAAAAGAACTATAGTATCCCTGTTATTAGACTGTAATCCTTCATTGGTTTGGGGATTTTATCATTAACTTAGAATCTGGACTGAATTCTGAATTCCTCCAGGTTCTTCCGATTCAATTACCCCATTGTGATCTTTTAGTTTAAGTGATCTTCAGGCCAGATTTATGGCTCAGCACCATTATCCAAAGTGGGGTTTTGTGTAATCCTACTGCTGTTATTTTTACTCTGCACGATCCTTTTTAAACTTTGTACCCTTTGCCTGTCAAAGTTCTGCAGAAGTACAACATTGAATAGGATAATGCTGGCACAACATTTCAAAATGATAACCAACACCCTTGAAGCTGACAAAATTGAACTAACAATATACTCCAGGCAGAACTAGCCTGTGAGACACTCTGTCTAATCCTCCTTCTTGTCTTGGCTAAAAAGGTTTTGACACTGGTTCCTAGTCACCAATCACTTTCCTCCAACATAGGACCAAACCAACCGGGACAGGTCCATCCCAGCACCAAGGGAAAATCAAAACCTAACTGCAGGTTGATTGATCAGCAGTGTGTTCAGAGAACAATTTTGATCAAAAGGGGAAAATGTGAGAGTTGTCAGTACCAAAATGAAACCATTTGTGTTAATACCAAACTAAATGGAGCCAGAAAGTGATGAAAAGAGAGTCTTCACACATATTTGCCTGATTACAAGAACTATCACAAGAACTTTTTGAAAACTACAACCTTGCACAAAGAATACTTCTGTGAGGACATCTGCCTGGCAACTGCCTGTTCAACCTTATAATGACACCACCTTCATTATTAATCCTTGCAGCCAAAGACAACTGTTTTAAAACAACTTGTGTAGCCTTTCGCATTTTGCCTTTAAAAAGTTCCCTTTGCCTCAATCTCTCCAGATATGCTATGATCTGTTATAGCGTGTGTATCCTGGATTATAATCCCTTGTTCATGTCCAATTAAACTCACGTCTTTGGAAAGCCATTCTCTCTATTGTTATTTTAGTTTGGAAGTTGCCTGTGAAATGTGGGGAAGAAGACCTAAGTTCATGTCATGTCTCTGTTTTGAACCATTCAAAATTTGTATCACACTCAGAAGAAAATCTAAACTCCTTATCATGGCCTGCCTGTAAGATCGACCATAACATAGCTTTTCCCTACCTTTCTAATTCATCTCCTACCACTATGCCCTAGTAAGCCAGCATCACCGGGTTTCCCATTCTCCCTCAAACACAGCATGTTTTTCCAAACTCTCCCCTTGACATTTGCTATCTTCTCTCAGTGAAATACTCTCACTTCAGATATTCACAAGACTGACTCAAATCATCAGGGTTTGCCCCAGTGAGGTCTTCCTTGGCCACCCTATGCCAATTGCCTTTCCCTTTGATTCTGATGTCCTTACCTCGCCTTTTTGTCTTACTGCCACTTGGTACAATATGAAATGATATTTATCTGTTCATTTGTAGCTTGTCTGTTTTTGTTGCTAGAATGTAAGTTCAATGAGGACAAGGATTTAGTCTGTCTTCTTTTTTGATTCCGTGGTGTTTAGAACAGTGACTAGCACCTTGGAGGTATTTGGAAAATGTCTATTCATTGAACAACATAATGAGGCTAAACAGGTAGACTGGTCCTGCTTTCTTAGGGAAACTGGATAAATGTGTTCACAATTTTTGAAATGGCTTGTATTATCAGATTTAATTCAGCCTCCATCCCAGGCTTAATACACACACACACACACACACACACACACACACACACACCCCACATATACATATATATGTGTGTGTCTATACACATATAATACAGATACACACATACATATATCCCATTTCTCTTCTCACTTTCTTTTGTAAGGACCATTCTCACATGACACATATTTTGGGAAAATTCTTCAAGTATGGTAGGAACAGAGAGGAGGTGGAGTCCTCTGGGCACTTTTGTCAAAAATCTGCTCCTTTCTTGTGTTCCCTTTCCATGTATTTCTTTAAGGGATGCATGTTGGAATCTATGTGTCCAAGAGTTAGATATTGTCATAAGTTTTCTGCATTTGTCAATAGTCACAGGGTTCCCCCTTTCCTTGTTAAAGACATCCATCATCATTGACAATCAACTCTGCACATGAGTTATCATATCTATAGTTCAGGGGGATTTAGAGTGTCCTACAGACAAAGTTTTGTAGCCCTTGAAAAGAAGAATTTAATTTAATTTTATGAAATGGCCTTATTTGTACATCTGGTAGAATTGGGCTGTGAATCCATCTGGTCCTGGGCTTTTATTGGTTGGTAGGCTATTTATTACTGATTCAATTTCAGAGCTTGTTACTGGTCTATTCAGCGATTCAGTTTTTCTCTGGTTCAGTCTTAGGATGGTGTATATGCCCAGGAATTTATTCATTTCTTCTAGATTTTCTAATTTGTGTGCATAGAGGTGTTCATAATATTCTCTGATTGTTATTTATATTTCTGTAGAGTCAATGGTTATATCCCCTTTGTTGTTTCTAGTTGTGTCTATTTGAATTTTCTCTCTTTTCTTCTTTATTACTCTAGTTAGAGTTTTATCTATTTTATTAATTTTTTGAAAACAAAAAACTCCTGGATGCATTGATCTTTTGAACAGTTTTTCATTTCTCAGTCTCCTTCAGTTCAGCTATGATTTGGGTTATTCCTTATCTTCTGCTAGCTTTGAGGTTGGTTTGCTCTTGATTTCTCTAGTTCATTTAGTTGTGATGTTAGATGGTCAAATTGAGATCTTTCTAACCCTTTGATGTGGGTGTTTAGTGCTATAAATTTCCCTCTTAACACTGCCTAAGCTGTGTTCCAGATATTCTGGTATGTTATATTCTTGTTCTCATTAGTTTCAAAGAACTTCGCGATTTCTGCCTTAATTTCATTATTTATCCAAAAGTCACACAGGAGCAGATTATTTCATGTAATTGTATGGTTGGAGTGATTTTCTTAGTCTTGATTTCTAATTTTATTGTGCTGTGTGCTGTGGTCTGACAGAGTGGTTGGTATGATTTCAGTTCTTTTACATTTGCTGAGGATTGTTTTATGTTAATTGTGTGGTCAATTTTAGAGTATGTGCTGTGTGGCAATGAGAAGAATGTATATTCCATTGGTGTTGGGTGGAAAGTTCTGTAGATGTCTATCAGGTTTATTTGATCCAGTGCTGAGTTCAGTTCCTGAATATCTTTGTTAATTTTCTACCTTGCTAATCTGTCTAACACTATCAGTGGAGTGTTGAAGTTTCCTACTATTATTGCATGGGAGTCTAAGTCTCTTTGCAGGTCTTGAAGAACTTATTTTATGAATCTGGATGTTCCTGTGTTTCATGCATGTATATTTAGAATAGTTAGATCTTCTTGTTGAATTGAACCCTTTACCATCATGTAATGCCCTTGTTTGTTTTTTTTCTCATCTTTGTTAATCTAAAGTCTATTTTGCCTGAAATTGGGATTGCAACCCCACTTTTTTCTGTTTTTTATTTGCTAGGTAGATTTCTTTCTATCCATTTATTTTGGGTGTCATTGCATGTGAAATGGGACTCTTGAAAACAGCATATCATTGGGTCTTGGTCCTTTATCCACCTTGTCACTCTGTGCCTTTTATTTGGGGCATTTGGCACAGTTATATTCAAGGTTAGTATTGGTATGCATGGATTTTATTCTGTCATCATGATGTTAACTGGTTATTATTCAGACTTGTTTGTGCAGTTGCCTTATAGTGTCACTGGTCTGTGTACTTAAGCATGTTTTTGCAGTGGCCAGCATCATCTTCATACCAAAACCTGGCAGAGACACAACATAAAAAAGAAAACTTCAGGCCAATATGACTGATGAACACTGATGCAAAAAATCCTCAAAAAAATACTTGTAAACCAAATCCAGCATCATATGAAAGAGCTAACCCACCGTGATCAAGTAGGCTTCATCTCCAGGATTCAAATTTGGTTAAACACACACAAATCAATAAATGTGATTCATCACATAAACAGAATTAAAGACAAAAACTACATGATTATCTCAATAGATGCAGAAAAGGCTTTCAACAAAATTCAACACCCCATCATGCTAAAAACTCTCAATAAACTAGGAAATGAAGGGACACATCTCAAAACAATAAAAGCCATCTATGACAAACCCACAGTCAACATCATACTGAAGGAGCAAAAGCTGGAAGTATTTTCCTTGAAAACCAGCACAAGACAAGGATGCCCTTTCTCAACACTTCTATTCAACATAGTATTAGAAATCCTGGCTGGAGCAATTAGGCAACAGAAAGAAATGAATGCCATCCCAATAAGAAAGGAGGAAGTCAAACTACCCATTTGCAGATGACATATATCTAGAAAACCCCATAGCTCCTTAAAATGATAAACAACTTCAGCAACATCTGAGGATACAAAGTCAATGTACAAAACTCACTAGCACTCTTATACACCAACAACAGTCAAGCCAGGAATGCAATCCTATTCACATTTGCCATAAAATAATAAAGTACCTACGAATATAGCTAACCATGGAGGTGAAAGATCTCTGCACTGAGAGCAACAGAACACTTCTCCAAGAAATCAGAGATGATAGAAACAAATAGAAAAGCATTCCATGCTCATGGATACGAAGAATCAATATCATTAAATGGCCATACCACCCAAAGCAATTTATAGATTCAATGCTCTTCCTATCAAACTACCAATGATATTATTCACAGAACTACCAAAAAAAAAACTATCTTAAGATTCATATGGAACCAAAAAAAAAAAGAGCCTGAATAGCCAAGGAAATTTTAAGCAAAAAGAAAAAAGCTGGAGGCATCATGCTACCTGACTTCAAACTATATACTACTGAGCTACAGTAACCAAAACAGCATGGCACTGGGATGAAAACAGACACATAGACCAATGAAACAGAATAGTCAGCCCAGAAATAAGACCACACATCTACAACCATCTGATCTTCCACAAAGCTGACAAAAACAAGCAATGGGGAAGGACTCCCTATTCAACAGTGGTGTGATAACTGGGTAGCTATATGCAGAAAACTGAAGCTGGACTCCTTCCTCACACCTTATACAAAAATCTACTCAAGATGGATTAAAAACTTAAATGTAAAATCCCAAACCACAAAATCCTTGGAAGACAATCTAGGCAATACCATTCTGGACATAGGAACAGCAAAGATTTCATGTCAAAGACACCAAAAGCAATTGCAACAAAAGCAAAAATGGGATCTAATTAAACTAAAGGGCTTCTAAACAATAGAAGAAACTACCAATGGAGTAAACAGACAACCTACAGAATGGGAGAAAATTCTGAAAACTATACACATGACAGAGGTCTACTATCCAGCATGTATAAGAAATTTAAACAACTTTAAAAGAAAAAAACAAACAACCCTATTAAAAAGTAGGCAAAAGACATGAACAGACATTTTGCAAAAGAAGACATACACGCGACAAACAAGCATATGAAGAAAGTTCAACATCACTGATCACTGGAGAAATGCAAATCCAAACCACAATGAGATACTATGTCACACCAGTCAGAATGCCAGAGTCAAAAAATAACAGATACTGGCATGGTGGTAGAGAAAAAGAAACACTTCTACACTGTAAATTATTCCAACCATTGTGGAAAGCAGTGTGGTGATTCCTCCAAGTACTAAAAACAGAACTACCATTTGGCCCAGCAATCCCATTACTGGGTACATATCCAAAGGAATATAAATCATTATATCATAAAGACACCTAAATGTATATGTTTATTGCAGCACTAGTCACAATAGCAAAAACATTGAATCAACCTAAAGGTCCATCAATGGTAGGCTGGATGAAGAAAATGTGGTACATATACACTATGGAATACTATGCAGCCATAAAAAGAACAAGATCATGTCTTTTGCAGGAACAAGGATGGAGCTGGAGGCCATTTTATTTAGCAAATGAACACAGGAACAGATAATCAGATATGGAACAGACAACCAGGTATTGCATGTTCTCACTTATAAGTGGGAGCTAAATGATGAGAATACATGGACACATAGAGGGAAACAACAGACACTCAGGCATACCTGAGGGTGGAGGTTGGGAGGAGGGAGAAGATCAGAAAAAATAACTAATAGCTACTAGGCTTAACAACTGGGTGATGAAATAATATGTACAACAAACCCTCATGACACAAATTTAGCTATGTAACAAACCTGCACATACACCCCTGAACTTAAATACAAGTCATAAAAATAGAAAAAAAAACTATTTTTATTCTTTCTCTTTCCTTTCCTTTCCTTCTTTCTTTCCTTCCTTCCTTCCTTCTCTTCTTCCTAATGAAAAATGGCATAAAAAGTCTCCAGAATACTGGAATCTTACCCTGGAAAACCCAATAAAAGTTAAGAAATGTCATTAAAATGACTAGATTTGGTTCCTAAAACAGGGAAATTTGCTTTCAAATAATCACCTTTGGGGAATGGTTTTTGTTTTGTTCAAAATCTACAAACTACAAATGCAAAATCTTACAGAGTAAACATGTTGACCAATAGAATTCCTGATGCTTCATAAATATTCAAAGAGTATCGCATTTGATGACATGTCAGAGTTGAACAATACACTACCTAATCTGATATTCTGTTGATTAGAAGAAATATTTTGCCTGCTTCTTGTGGGAAGGTGAAAACCTCTATGTTTGCACTTGGCCAATTATATACATCTACATGGGGAAAACATAAATACTAAGTCATTTCCCCCAGACAATTCTATTACATGGTTGAAAGCATGTGGTTGCTTTCCCCTATCATCAATTTTACCTCTACTAAAGCCTGGTTCTTTTCCTATCTTCAAAGTGAGAAGGAAAAATGTGCTCCATTTCATTCACATGCAAATTAAGAATCAAAGAATAAAAAATCTTTTTTCCCAAGTTCAGAGTGATCAACTCTCTTTGGTAATTACACAGGTTACCACAATGAGAAATGCAAAAATCTTGGGACCCACTGAAGCTTAATTACTCCCCATACTTACTCTGATCCCTTCTTAGCAGCCTACATCTCTGCGTTAATTCATAGCTAATAGAGGTCAGAGTCAGGGTTAATAGCCTGCAGCTCAACATTCATTAAGTCATTCACTGATCATTATAACATCCTGAAAAAGCTTTGTGTTGAAGTTTTAATAGCAGCAATATATGGAGACTTGCTGTTCTCAAATACTAATAATGTTCTTTTATGACAGTAAAGAAGTGTGCACATCCAACAACTTATGTTAATCTTGATTACCAATTCTGCCCTCTCCGAGTGAATTCAAAAATAAATTTTTAAGGAAACTTTCAGAAAGATGATTTTATCTATCAGAACTCTCATAATCATCAGAATGCAAGAGCAAAAGTCGCAATCTTTGGGATCAATAAGTCCTCTGGCTGCTGATAGAGCCCTGTATAGGGTGCTTGGCCTGGAAGATTCCTCTGATCAAAGCACTTTATTCCAGTCCATTCAGCAGACATTAACTGAGCACCTATGATGGAATGACCATCATATCTATTTTGTTTAGTAATATTTTGTTTATTACTAAACAAAATAGATGTGATTTTGTGGAATCTACATTCTAGCCACCTGGAAAAATTCCCTGGCCCACATGAAAGTACAATTTGGAGGTTGGTCAAAGGAAACACATGAGGTATATATGCATTGTCAAGGATGGGCCTCAGACACATGCAGACATTTTGTATGTATAGCTACTTGTATAAATTTAGGAGTATAGAATAATACTATAGATTGTCTCTTAATACATACATAGGTTTGTAAATATATTTTTAAAGGACTAGAGGTTTCATATTTAACAATGGTTATCTCCAAGTTGGGATGGGAAGTAGAAAGGATGTAGGAGTCAGGGACAGGAATCAGGGTGGTCAAAGGAGCCTTATGTGCTGGGTTCCAAACTATTTGTTGCAATGTTCTGGGACATAATCAATACATTAGTCATGTTCCTGCCAAAAATAAATAACTTGAATTTAATCATAAGGAAACAACAACAAAAACAAATTGAGTAATAATCTACAAAATAACTGACGTGCACTCTTGAAAACTGCCAAGGTCATAAAAGACAAAGTGTTGCTGATGAACTGACTAAAGATTCATGACAGCTAAAAAGCAATACACCACCCTGGATTGGATTCTGAGTCAGAAACAAAAATAGTTAGAAATGACATTATTGGAACTATTAGAAAATGTTACATGGACCGTGACTTAAAAAACAGGATTGCATCAGTGATTTTGGGAGTTTGAGTATCCTTGCTCATAGGGAACATACAGGAAGTACCTAGTAGTAAAGTAAAACTTTAACTTACCCTCCAATGGTTCAATGGTTCAGAAAATAATTGAACAGAAAGAGAGACAGAGGGAAAGATTTTGAGTAGCTCAGACTGCAAGTTAGAAATTCATGTAAGAGTTGATGCTAGTCAGAAATCCATTAGGCTGGCCAGGTAAGCTAAAACCCATGCAGGATTTTTATGTTATAGCCTTGAAGAAGAATTTCCTCTTCTCTGGGAATTACCAATTTTTACTCTTAAGGTCTTCAACTGTTTTGGTGAGACCACTCACACTATGGAGAGTAATCTACTTTACTTAAATTAAAATGATCGTAAATGTTCACCACATCTACAAAATACCTTTCTAGCAACATCCAGACTAACGTTTGACTAAACAAGTGGGCATCATAGCCTAGCCAGGCTGACCATAACATTAACCAACACAGGCAACTAAGGTGATGATGGCACTGAGCATTAAGCTCAAGAACACAGGAAGGAAAACACTTGAGAAGAACATGAGTTCAGGTTCAGACATGCTGAGTTGGAAATGTCTATGAAACAGCCAAACCAGCTGTGAAGGAAGCAACTGATATATGGCTGTTGCAGACCACAGAGGTGTTGTTGGATTGTGCCAGCAGGAGGGAAAAGTTCTTCAAAGAAAGCTGACCTAGCAATTTCAAACAGTAGAGAAAAAGAGAATGTTCTCATCAAATTTGCCAATCTGAAGGTCAATTATGAAACTCCTAAAGATGTTGACATGAAAGCTGAATAGGAGTTGAGAAACTCTACTCTTTAACCATCCCTGACAGTTCACTTGTCTCCTGGAATACCTGATGCAGCATAACAGTGACACAATAATTCAGACAGCTTTTTGGAGTCGTTATCTAGAGTCCAAGAAACACTCAGAGGAAGGGGCTAAGCTACAAAAAGGACATTATACTCCACTACTACAACATCCTGTGTGCCCTTGGGCAAGCCACTTAACCATTCTAATCTTTAGTCTCTTTTTCTATAAAATTGAAATAGGCTGGGCGCGGTGGCTCATGTCTGTAATCCCAGCACTTTAGGAGGCCAAAGTGGGCGGGTCACCTGAGGTCAGGAGCTCAACACCCACCTGGCCAACATGCTGAAACCCTGTCTCTGCTAAAAATACAAAAATTAGCTGGGTGTGCTGGTGGATACCTGTAATCACAGCTACTCGGGAGGCTGAGGCAGAAGAATCGCTTGAACCTAGAAGGCAGCAGGTTACAGTGAACTGAGACGGCACCATTGCACTCCAGCCTGGGTGACAAGAGCGAAACTCTGTCTCAAAAGAAATAAATAAATAAAATAAAATAACAATTACACTTGGCTTAAAAATAGCTTAAGGGTTAAATTATATTTATATATGTAAAAGTAACAGTAAATTGGAAACAGAGATGCAAGTATTAGTAGTTGGTATAAGCTGTTATTACTATTAAACACTTACACAATAAGGACCTTAACTTCTAAAAATGTGGACAACTTTTATTGAAAGTCTAGTTACAGCCTATTATGGAAAAATATTTAGATATGTATTTCCTAGTTTTATAAATCATAGACATAGATATCAGAAAACTGAGCCTTGGAAAACATTTTTAAACATCTAAGTGTTATTTCTCATTTGTAATGCACTAAAAGCCATGTGGGAAGCCGTTCTTCTTTTCATAGTTACGAATTCAGAACTACGGTAGAAAAATTTAAGCATGAAGCTGTACTGGTATTCTTAGCTAATTAGGGTCAGCTGTCTTTTCAATAATTTGAACCTTTTGTTATCTAGGCAAAAATGCAGCCAAGTTTTCATGAGGCAAAGTTAAAGACTATCCATTTTGTTGATAATTGTCATCCATTATTTTTTTTCCTCTGAAGCAAGTTACTGTGAATTTATTAAAAAAGAAAAAAAAGTTCAAAAATTTGGTGGCTGACAAGCGTGGCTTCCACTTTCTGAGGACAAACCACAGATAGGTTGTAAGGATAGACCAGAGAAATGGTGGGCTGGTCCCTTCCTGTGTCAATGTTTACAATGGGATGACATTTGTACTCTGATTCCTGACATGAATAATGTACATTTATAGTACTTACCAAAAATCTCAGTGGTGTCATTTGTGTCCCATTATGTAGGTGAGATTTATTCATAAAATGTTTATTGAGCATTTACTATGTGCCAGGCATTGTCATGGGTGCTGGGGAATACAACAGTGAACTACACAAAGTCCCTGCCCCCATGCAGCTCCTATGGAACCAACACACGTTCAATGCCTGTGAGATGCTTCACTCTCTGCTAGACTTCGGGAATACCAGAATGAGCAAGGATGTCAAGAGCTTGCAAATTAAATGGGGAAAACACGAACCATCTGTAAGAACCAGCCAGCATAGGGTGTTAGGTAAGGCAATTCCAAAAGTTGAGTGAGAGGCATGTGATAATAGCACTTATCTTTTAAAAAATTTGGAAAGGAGAGCTTTATTTCTCATAAAGGGTTGCATCCAGCAGGGTGACCATTCTGACAGGCTGGGAAGTGTAGTTCCTGGCCAGAAGCTGGAAACAGACACTTGGAGGGAGGGCAAAAGGAAATGGTAATTTCTGCTGAGTCCAGTGACTGAAAGTACATACTCCATCAGCTATAGGAGAAGCCACGGATACTTATGAAAGTAGAAAGACACACATGCCCAATTGAGTTTCATGCCTCTCCCTGGGACCCATGTTTAAAAAATGACAATGTTAACACGATCCAAGGGTGGAGCTTTCAGCCTTCTGATGTCGAAATGTGAAATAGAGGACATGAAAGTCCTCACTGCACATCCTCAGTAGACTGGCCAGACCCACTTTGTGGTCGGTGATCTCTCACCAGGAAGGAATGCTGGTAAATTGTGCCAAAACTGGGAAGAGAGGAGCAGCATCAGGCGGTTGCTTGATCCCAGCAGTGCAGCCTTTTGAAAGGGATGGTTTCTGTTTAGCCCTTGGGGAAGAAAGCCTAATGGTTACTGAAGGAGGTGATAAAGCTAGGCATGCCCAACCTTCTATCCCATGAAGACCTGAAAACAGCATCTCTCTTTATCAAGGAAAGTTCCAGAAAGAGAAAGTTTTTGTCTTAGTTTAAGCTTCAAGTCAAACTAAGACCTGAAAGATCAAAATATGAGTAGAATTCAGCCAGGAAAGAGAAAGCATTGTTAAGGACACTTTTGTGGGAAGTTCCACAGACAAGAGAGATCATCAAATAGTTATTAAAACAAAACACATTCATGAACGTAGAGCTGAGGACGTGCAGGTGTATTTGGAAAGCAAAGCTAGAAATCCTCTTGGAAGGCTGGGGAATATGCAGTTGCTTGTGAGCAGGGCCTCTCATTTGAGAGAAGTCAAGGTCAGTTCAATCTGTTTGTCCCTTAGGCTACCAGGACATTAAAAAATAAAGAAACGTCAAAAGATAATTATAATAATTAGATATTTTAAATGTTTGCACTTAAATGAATGCTTCAACACAAGTATATAAACTTCAATGACTGTGGAAGTAATATTTTTAGAAATAAATCTAAACATGAGGTCTTTTATAATATGAGACCACCTCCCCCAAAACACTGTGCACACAAACACAGACACACACATACACCTATTGCCCATACAACACTCATGTATGAAGCCTTCCTTGGAAGGAAGAAGAATGGGGGACTTTGTCATAAGAATATTAGAAATGCGTGGAAAGAATTGAATCAAGGAAGTAAGATAATTCTATTTGCATTTTATGAATTACAGAAAATGGACTAAAGGGAGGCGGGATTGGGGACAGAAGACAAGATGAGAGCTGTTGCCATCATTCGCATGAGACGTGGGAGTGATCTGGACCAGCACAGAGGGCCTGGCACCAGCTTTGGATTAGAGAACCATTTGGATGGTGGAATCAGCCAGACCTGATAACCAATTGAATAAGGGAAGTGAGGGAGATACAGAAATTTGTTTGCCAATCAAAATAGTCAAGCTGCTTTCAGCTTATAAAAACAACATCATTTCCATAGCATCTTCACTTCCTGGAATGGTTTTATATCCATATAACCTCCACTGGTTTTAAATCATTAATAACTACAATATAATGAAGTGCTTCATTTTTAAAGTAGCTTGAAGAAATGTTGGCTACAAAAACTTCATGGATGTTTTCCCACTTTCTAGCATTTCTATGAAGCTGCCATTTTGAGAAGTATTTTGATATTTGTGATCTAATTTTAAAATGTTAGTCCCTCCTACATGTGAATGAGATGTAAGTAGCTGAACATAAATTCAGATGTCATTCGAGTATGCTCTTAACATTAAAAAGTTATTGAGAGCAATCATCATAGATGAATGGCATATTTATAAATATCATTCAAAAATATTAGCAAAGCGCTTTTATTTCCTCAAGATTCACTAATGTTTCTGTCTTTATTAAATTTGAAAAATAAATTTCTATGAAGAATCACAGCAAGCCATTTTGCAGTAAATATCTTTAGAGAAAGGCCACATTCTTCCATAGAGACACGTCACAGCTAATGGATATATTCAAAGGTTAAATTTCAGAACCCTAGACCAGGTTTGATTCATGCTGTTTTATAATTGCATGGCCCCTGGCTACCTCAGTTGGTTAGCACACCATATTAATGAGGCCAGTGGCAAACGTTCAAATCCCTAGTCAGGAAACTTGTTTTTCTCTGCTTGTGGTGATAGCTGTAATACTTACTCCAAGTCAAGCATCAGAAATGTGTGTCAACTGTCACAATATCAAGAGAGAGTGCAAATGGCTTAATGAAAATCTGTCCTTTCTACTACAAAAACATCTCAAAGCACTCCACAACTAATGGGGGAGATAATGGTGTCACCTTCAAATACAGAGTAGGATATTCCTCATATTACTACAACAAACAAAGTTCCTGCCAGAAGCAAGTCATAAATGTCACCGAGAATGATGATCTTCAATTAGATTCCACATGAATAATTTCTTCATTTTTCATCTTTGACCAAATAGCACTAAATTTGCCACTAAGTGAAACTACGTGAAATGTGCATTTACCTGCTTCCTCCCTGTCTCTCAAAATTGTTATGAGAATGAATCAGATAGTATCTTGGAGGCATTTTAAAATATAAAATATTAATCCGAATTGCCCCCTTCTGTCTCAGTAGGGAAGTAGACATATTGAGTTTTCATAATACAAAAGCAACGGGCAACATGCAATTCGGCCTCAAACAACAAGCAATTCAGAAAGGAATAACAGAATTTCAAGCTCACTATTGGAGTGGAACAATTGTTTGAATGAGTTAAGTGATCAACTGTTAGCATAATGTAGACAGAGCCATTAGTACTACTGACAGAATCATCCCTAGATGTTCAGTTTAGCAATATTCACTTTCGAGTAAAATTCAGAAGATGGTCAGTCCATGCTGAAACCTATCTAGAAGGTTCAATGGCTTTATTAACAAAAAATCTCACTGGAACACAGTCTCTCTTGTGATGTAGGGGCTGAATGAAGTTCTGCAAGAGATACCTGACCAGCTAGCAAAGTGGCTCTAGAGGTGGGGCTTTAAGTAAAGGAAGAAAAACAGAAGACGGGAATTACATGGGTCCAGGATCTAGCCTTCAGGTTTTTTTGTTAGCTGAATCCAGAAGCCAAAGTTCAAGAAGTAACCCTTGAATTGTCCTTTTCACACGTTTGGTCATTCACTCTAATTGTTCTTCTCACCCATGTCTCTACTTCTTTAAATGTTACTCAAATCCATTCATTTCACTCTATCCCCTGCTTTCTATTCTTCTAACACCCCATACCTTCTGTTACTCCTGGAATGCTAAAAGGAATCTGTGAAGGAAACTCAAATCTACACAGAAGTTTCTGTATTTTTTAAAGAACCTCAAAATCATCAAATTCATAGGAACATTTAAAAATCAGAATGTTGATGATTTATTTGTTATCTTGCACCAGGAGAATGATCCACATCTGTCATTTGCTCAGGAAATTCTCTCTTAGTAGGCAAGCCTGCTGAGAAACCAAGAGGTTATTTCATCACCACAGAGTTCAACTAAAAAGTGTTGAAATTTTAGGGGCCACTTCCACCAAGTTAGAGTCAGTGGATGCTTTGTAGTTCCCCTTTCTAACTGAAGGAGCCATGGAGGTGAGCCATGGAGGTAGGGTGGCAGGAGATTGATCTGACCCTGATATAGATAAAGAGGTGAATAATGTTGTCCAGCACTGCTCCTCAATGCTCAATCCTTTGCGGAAGGATATTTGTTTACAGGCAATGCATTAGCCTCAGTTCCCTCTTCTGCAAAGCAAGAGGATAAGCTATGGGTTCTCTAAAGTCTTTTAGATAAGCATCTTTTCAAAAGTAGTGGAAGCTAAAAGTTCAATAAAAATCATGAGCTTTGCCATTAAATAATTGATTAATATATTTCTCTAGATAACCAGAATGAAAAGTCCTATCCCTAGAAGTCTCATGATAGAATTTCTTTCTGTATTTTTCTTATTATACTCTGGGAAGATGAGCATGAGTATCTTAGTTGGCTTAATTAATAGTGAGAGTGTCAAGAGGCAAAAATACATTATTCTTTCTTTTGGGCTTGAACACTAATTATAACATACAGCTTTTCTAGAAAATTTGGAAAACACTTTTCCCTACATGTTTATAATGACACCTTTTCCTTTCTTCTGAATATCCCAAACCAAAATACCACCTGGTATACAAAAAGAGTTGGCCTCGGGCCAGGTGCGGTGGCTCACACCTGTAATTCCAGCACTTTGGGAGGCCGAGGCGGGCGGATCACAAGGTCAGGAGATCGAGACCATCCTGGCTAACACAGTGAAACCCCGTCTCTACTAAAATACCAAAAAAAAAAAAAAAAAATTAGCCAAGCAAGGTGGCAGGCGCCTGTAGTCCCAGCAACTTGGGAGGCTGAGGCAGGAGAACAACGTGAACCCAGGAGGCGGAGCTTGCAGTGAGCCGAGATCGCACCACTGCACTCCAGCCTGGGCGACAGAGCAAGACTCCGTCTCAAAACAAAGAAAAAGAGTTGGCCTCACTTGCTATAGGGGAAAGTGAATAGCCTTTTATTTATTAAAACAATCAGAGATCTAGAATGATAAAGGAAAATACTCCCCTTTGTTATATGGGAAGATAAATTTGGTAATAGCATTCTATAGAACAGCAGTCCCCAATCTTTTGGCACCAGGGACCAGTTTTGTGGAAAACAATTTTTCCATGGACCAGGGGTCAGGGGGATAGCTTCAGGATAACTCAAGCGCATTAAATTTAGTGTGTACTTTATTGTTTTATTTTTACATTGTGATATACGTTGAAATAATTATACAACTCACCATAATGTAGAATCAGTGGGAGCCCTGAGCTTGTTTTCCTGTAACTAGACAGTCCCATAAGGAGATGACGGGAGACAGTGACAGATCACCGGGCATTAGATTCTCATAAGGAGCACACAACCTAGATCCCTCGCATGCACAGTTCACAGTAGGGTTTGTGCTCCTATGAGAACCTCATGCTGCTGCTGATGTGACAGGAGGTGGAGCTCAGGCAGTAATGCAAGTGATGCAGGGAGGCTGTAAATACAGATGAAGCTTCACTCACTCTTTGGCCACTCACCTCCTACTCTGCAGTCTGGTTCCTTACAGGTCATGAACCAGTACCAGTCTGTAGCCCGGGGGCTGGGGATCTCTGCTCTAGAACACTGGACACCTATAATACATATTAGATCTTTCTTCCTTCTGCCCCTGCCATGTCAATAACAAAGGCTGATCTTGGAATGGAACCAGACAAAGGAAACCTACCTGGAGTCCTGTAAAGGAAGAAATTTAATTATTATAAAGCTGGAGAGATTTCAATTGGGCATAAGGAGAAACTCATCATCATTGCTGTAATAAAATGTTGAAATAGGCCAATCAGAGCTCATGAAGTTTCTATCCTTGGAAATTTTCTTTAAAAGCTAAAAAAAAAAATAAAAAATAAATAAAAATAAATAAAAAAACTCTGTCTGAGGTCCTTTGTTCATTCATCCGTTCATTCATTCCTTTTATAGGAATGACTGATGTACTCAGTAACCTAAATTACCTAAATATGTACAAAGCATACTTTTCAGTCACAAGATAGGAATCATAATCATGTGGTCTCCTTAGGTTTGTAACATTTCTCAAATGTTATGAAGTGCTCATGCATACAAATATGGAAAGATTGGCTAAGAGAAGATTTTCCAGAGAAATATTTTTTAAGCAAAGACAGACTAATCCGGTTTCTGGTAATCATATGTGGCTCTTTGTAATAAAGAACATTTCTGAGAAATGAGTGTAGGCTGTGCTGTGTAATTTACTTCAGAAGGGGAAATGACCTCCGAGATAGTGACCTTCCATCACCAAAGTTATCCAAAATTTGGATGACCATCTGTCAAATTGGAGCTCATATTTTGTTTGAGGGAACTATCTACCTCTAAAGGGTGCTTTCAATGAAAACAAAACGGTCAAATTGTTAAGTAGCAATCTTAATCTGGGACACTCTAAAAGATAGACAATGTCAGGCCCATTAGATGCATGAATGCACACACACACAGCCACACTCACACCACTCATACTCACACACACACTCACAACCCCACACTCACACTCTTTCTCTCTCTCACACACACACACCTCCCAGAAAAGAATTAAGCTTGATCTGAAAGTACTAGTTTGCTTCCTACTTCTGAAGTTAGGGAAACTCATGCCAAATTCATGTTTAGGCACCTTAACGAGGTGATTCAGGAGAACAAGTGGGGTGGTTATTTGACAACCTACATGGCACAGGCACCAGCTAATCAGAACTGACTGGAGCAAGATCTCAGTACCCCTTGCTGTGCCAGATGTTGACCCTTATTTGCTAGATCCGGGGACATCCACGGGTGTCTGAGAGCAAAAAAACAAAACAAAAAAAAACAAAAACAAAAACAAACTGGGCACAAGACAACCTACAGGACCAGGACTTTGGGGACAATGGCTATCTATCAGCTGGTTCAGAAATATTTTCTAATTTTAAAAAGCAATACTACTGGCCCGGCCTGGTGGCTCACACCTGTAATCCCAGCACTTTGGGAGGCCAAGGCGGGCAGAACCCGAGGTCAGGAGATTGAGACCATCCTGGCTGACATGGTGAAACTCCAACTCTAGTAAAAATACAAAAAAAAAAAAAAAAATTAGCCAGGTGGGGGGGGGGGTGCCTGTAGTCCCAGCTACTCGGGAGGCTGAGGCAGGAGAATGGCGTGAACCCAGGAGGCAGAGCTTGCAGTGAGCCGAGATCACACCACTGTACTCCAGCCTGAGCGACAGAGCAAGACTATGTCTCAAAAAAAAAAAAAAAAAAAAAAAAAAAAAAAAAAGGCAACACTACCATAATTGAAGACTATGGATTGGCTATCTGTCCCGGAAACAACTACTAATGTGAATCCAAATACCACCACTGTCACCACACTAATCCTCTTTCCTGACAGTGAGTTTGAAGGGAAAGAAAGAAAAGGGGCAATCTCTTCTGACTTCTCCAGGTTCTTCCTTCTCTTCTCTGTGACATATTAATAAATGGGGATACAACGGCAGGGCCTCACAACATGGCAGGGAAGATGGGCTGGAGGGTCTCATACAAACAGAGACTTCAATGACTCCATGTTAAACAAAAGAAACCCCCACAGTAGTTTGTTTTCAGAATGGTGATGTTTTATCTTACTTTGTACAGTAATGCCTATGATAACTGGCATTGAAATAGAAGCTGGAAACATAGCTTAACTTAGAGGTTAAAAAAGTAAAAATTAGGACTTGGGGCGAAGGGCCAAATTTTGTGTTAAGACCAGCACAATTCCAAGTGTCATTGTCCATCTAGAAAAAAAGTAAGAAAGAAAAAGTTCCACACAATACAGTCACTAGGTTGGGTGGGAACAAAAGTACATGAGTATGAGATGATGTTGGCAATTTTTATGGAGCTAATTCACCTGTCACACCAGCTTCACCCATTCACTCATCTATTCAGAATACATTGAACTCCTTCCATTTAACTCTTTAACTGCACTGGCAGAAGTCTTCTGTAAGCTGCAAAGCACCATACTGATGCTTGTTTTTATTACTACAGCCAACTGATTCCCCTGCGAGGCAAGAATCATGTTACAGCCTTTGATAAAACTAATTCTAATTACACAAGTAACAATAAATCCATTCCTCTTTTAAAAAAGAAAAAAAATTAAACATTAAAGAAAAAGTAGAATGACCATATGATTTATTATCCAAACTGGGACACTCTTGAGAATGAATGGAAGGATATTAATAGTTATACCAGGACATGAGGTATAAACTGAGACAGACAGGCCAGACAAATTGGGACACTGCGTTACCGTGCCTCTTGAGAACACCATGCCTCCAAAGTCTGGTTCTTCTGACCTTTCCCAAAGGTAATTACTGTTACTATTTAAGAAGGGTGACAATTTGAAAGCATTTAAATTTCACAGGATGCTTGACAGAAATCCAGAGAACTTTTTGTAGAGTCAAGAGAGATAAAATTAGAGAAGAAAAACACAAGTAAAAGTCCTTCCCAGAATGTGACCCACCTTCAGCTTACAGTTTTTCCTGGGAGATTACTTCTCTGAGGCTCACTCCCACACTTCTCACTTTGAGGCCCTTCCTTCTAGCAAATTGTAGTTCTCCTTACAAAGGTCTGGCTCTCATCATTTGGCTTTACAAGATATTGGCAAAAGAGATCCACCCTTCTATGGGCAGTCTCTCAGAAACCTCTTTAATCAATACATTTTGTGTTTTGCATGGTCTTGATCGACTCTTATTTCTACTTTTTGAAGTAAGCCACTCAAGATAGTTCTCCACCAAGATTGTATCTTAATTGCATTTGATGCAGAGATTCACTTAAATTTGGGAAAGAAAATTATTCCTAACTCTTTATGTTCTCATGAGAGCAGAGAATATGCATCCAACACCTCAGAAGGAAACTGCCCTCCACCCTTCACTCATTGCTCCTACAGGGAGTAGAAAATAGCTGGTGGATGAGATCAGAAGATTAGAAGGAAGAAATGTCAGGTTCAGTCCCCTCAGAGATGAGGTCCCCTTCTGCAAATCGGACATTCTGGTCAGCTAAGGAAAGAAGCTCACCTGTGGTTGTTCAGCTGAATCTGGGAAAATTGGAGTAAGTCTTTTGAATTCAGGAGAAATTCAGTCCACATTTAAAACCCTGTTTTCCCATCAACTTTATCAATAATAAAGCCAGCTTTCCTTTTATTCCCCATCTGTCTGTCTTCTCTAGCCCATCTCTCTACTGGCTTTAACATCTGAACAGAAAGATGAGTGTCATTTATTGAAGCTCCACATGTAGCTCTGATTGATGAGGTTTCATAACAACTCTTCTTTGTTGTCAACTACCATGTGAAGCGGAGGCAGTGGTGCATTCTGATTCATGTATACTGTTTCTCTTGATCCCTTGGTGACTAATAGCACACACATTTGCATGCAGTTCTCAGGGTCAATTGTGAGGTCCAGGATTGCAGGATGGAGATTCTTCTATTTACAGCAGATAGCCATAGAGAGTAGAAGCTTGTAATCCTGGGTTTACTAGCATCACACACCACTGCAGTGGTTCCTAACATTTTCAGAGCCATAGACTACTTTGATTATCATGAAGATACAGAAACTCATCGCAGAAAGATGCACCTATTACCATATTCAAAAAGTTTGGCATCCAATTTTACGAGATTCCCAGTTTCCTCAAAATAAATGATCTACAAATCCTGCATTTGTTCAGATGAGTGCATGACCCAATGGCCTCACCTTGAGCTAGTTGGCAGGAAAGGACAGAATCTGGACCCTTAAGTAGGAAGAGCTCATTAGAGACAAATTCTAATTTTAGACTAAGGAAATAGACCTCGAACAAAGTTGTGTAAGGTTGTGATGTGCAAATCCCTTTAAGCTCCTTAGGATTGTTAATATTTTAAGTGCATAAGGCCCATTTTCCCTCATGCAGAAATCCTGAAAGTCTTTCCATCCCAAAGCTGTACCTCCTCTGTACTCATTTACAATATATGTGGAAAAGCAAGGGACCTAATACAAGCTCCTTCTGTTTCTGGAACAATTGACCTATGCTTATGAGGATAGCTGATGTAGGTTGCTGTTTTAAAACAAAAAGAAACCAAATGTAAATATTTTTTAAATGTATTGAACCCAGTGCCAGAGTATAGTAAGTACCCAGTAAACGATAATTATCCAGCATGGGAAGAAAGAGGTGCATTTAAAAAAAAACTTTTAAAAACCCACCATTGTTTGTACTTATTACAACTACACATTTTATGTAGACATATTTTTATATGCAAATCATTTATAACCCTGAGGCTCTGGGCAGGTAGCCAAAGTGATTCTAAGCCAGACAGACCAGACATCTATGTCATGTGACCACACATACCTGACATTAAATCATCTTGTCATATCTTTGCCTTTCCTTGCCTGTATTTCTTTCCCTTTAGTCAGCAGAAATTAAGTCCTTCCTAATTTCCTATAGTTCTTATTCTTGTTCATGACCATATAAACTGGTCCTTCCTTTCATGACCATAAAAATTGTCAACCTTGTCACTCTTGAGATTTGGGGCACAATCGGTCTTTGTTGTGGAGACTGTCCTGTACATTCTAGCACGTTAGCGGCATCCCTGGTCTCTACTAAATGTCAGTAGTGCCTCTCCCCTCCCCAGCTGTGACAATCAAAATGTCTCTAGATCTTCTCAAATATCTCTGGGAGGCAAAAAATCACCCATGTCCCACTTTAAAGGAAGCTGTCAGAAAGCAAGAAGCTAAATTAAATTTAAATTTGAGAAAGTAACCAATGATATGGACAGGAGACAGGGAAGTATTGGATAGAAGAGGGTGGTTCCCTAGCAAAGGTCCCACCCCCAAGCCTGGATACCCAGGGCCCTAACTGAGAACAGGCATTTCTGGTTTTGCACCCAGAAAGTTGCCTTTTGGCCCACCATGCCCTGTATCTTTTACCCACATAAACCCTGAACTCTCCAGAAGCAGATAAGCAGATGAGGAGACGAGGAGACTAGCTGATGAATGGCATAATGGTGTAGCAGAGGAGAGGAGAGAAGGAACGTTGGAAGAGGTTTGGCTGGGGACTGTTGGAGAATCAGCCACTGGATGGCCAAACTCCAGGGGAAGATTATCTTCCCACTCCATCCCCTGTCCAGCTCCCCATCCATCCTGCTGAGAGTCACCTCCGTTACTCAATAAAACCTCTTCATTCATCCTTCAAGTCCCTGTGTGGCCCGATTCTTCCAGTATCCTGGACAAGAACTCGGGATACAGAAAGCTGTCACACTTGCTCTCTGCACTTGCAAAAATGCGGAGGGTCCACTGAGCTGCTCAACACTTAAGCACACTGTAATACGTGCCCACTTGGGCTTTGGAAGTCACAGACACCCAGTCCTAGACAGTTCCTGCACTTGCCCATCTGCATGCTCCAACTACCATAAGGGGTTTGAGCTCGCGGCAAGTGGACAGAGAGCCACACCCCTGTTATGAGGGGGACCAGGGAACCCTCCCATTTCACCAAGAGTTAAAGAGTCCTAAGGGGACTTGTTGTTTATTTTCTCCTCAGTGATTTTCTTCACCAGGTGGCCTTTTTATATGCACATCCCTGGAAATTCTTCCTTACAACCCTGTAATCTCTGCCACTTTGCTTTAGGACTATTTCCTCTTGCGATCCACTGTACCATCATTTCTGTTTCTCATCTGTTTTGTAATAGAAGCACTCTTTGTTCATAGGAAACACCATATTTATTTCATTCTACGTTCATAGGAAACACCATATTTATTTCATTCAGGCAAATAATAAATGGCTGGGTTTTCTTAATGAAAGAAGATGACAGCGACTGTGAAGTGAGTGGGGAAGTGGTTGAAGTAAATATACCCAGTCAACATAAATTTACCTGTTTAGCATAGTTGTTGGCCTGGTGATTGCAGAAAGTTATTTGCAAAGTTGGGTAACTTGGAGATAGCCCTGAGAATGCCAACCATGCATCCACAGAATAAGAGTTTAGCCAAATGGAATATGGGGGAGAGGTTTCCAATCTGCCGCCTTCTGCACTACCCTCATTCAAATTCTCTCCATCTCACTAATTTATGGCAGAGCTCCATGCAACTCCAGAGCCAACATGCAATCGAGCAGCTCATTAAGAGCCACCAGGGAGTATTTAGGAAACATGCAAAAGGAACAATTCTTTTATTTCCTTTCCCTAGAGCCTTATTTCTACCCTAAGGTTCTCCATTTCTTCTAGTTTGAACAACTAAAAGTTGGCTTGAAAAAACTTGCCACTAGATTCATCTCTGAGCTAGTTTTTTCTTTTATGTTTCCTGAGCTGCATGTGATTCAGTTCTGATTCCAAATTCCAAATGAGCAAAATGAACCCATATTCTTCACCTACAATTAAATAATTCATTTCTCTAATTCCAAAGCATCCAATTCAAATAGTCAAGTTGATAGGAACTCATCTAGCATACTCATTAGAAATTCACCTTTCCTTCTCCCTCTTTGTTTATGTTGTTGCCTTCCACAATTTTACTCGTTGTTTCAGTGCATGCTGGACAGACACAATCAATACCTCATTAAGTTATTTCAAATTGCTGAACTACAGCTGTTTCAGAGCATGAGCATAAAATACAGTTTCATCAATAGAAACCCAGGCTCTGGCTACACAGAGATGAAACAATTGGGTAATTTAGTCAATTTAAAAAAAAGTTAAATGGGTTGTTTGCTATTGGACAGGCCAAACAATAATTTGCCTAATTATTTAAATCATTTATTTTTGTCACGTACACAGGCCATAGAACCCATAGAGACTGTCATGATTTTTCCAGTTCACTTCTTTGATTCTTTTAAAATATAAGTAGAAGAATGCCTGTTTCATTCTTAAATGCTGCCAAAAAATTTCCATCCAATTGTCCAAGACCACAGTCTTTCCTCATCTGACCTAAGCATGAGAGTAGCTGGCCACTAATCACTGAAAAAAGTTAGGGAATTTTTGGAAAGATATAAGATATGGATCATGCATTCAAAGAGGTCATGGTCTAGATGGAGAGTCAAGACTACGATACTTTTTTGTTTTCGGGGGAAAAAATCAAAACTAGCCAACAACTCATGATAGACTATAAATTATTGGTAAATAATGTGAGTTACAGACTAATATTGGAGGAGTTTGAAGAAAAGAAAGTTATCAAGAGATGACAACATTTTAAAAAATCTTGTTATTAATAAAGTCTTTACATTCCAAATTGATTATATATGCTGTATCTAAAACAGTATTTTTATATATTAGGAGAATGCATCCATTTTGCTAGTAAATTAGTCCAAGCATTACAAATTAAATTTATGCATCTAGGGCCTTAAATATAATATCTAAAACTGTAAAAGTACTAAAAGAAAACATAGGGGAAAAGCTCCATGACATTGATCTGGAAAATGATTTTTTCAATATAATTCTGAGCACAAGAAACAAAATCAAAAGTAGATGATTGGGGTTACATCAAACTAAAATGTTTTTGTGTAGTAAAAGAAACAATCAACAGAGTGAAGAGACAATCTATGGGATGGGAGAAAATATTTGCAAACCGCACCTCTGATAAGGAGTTCATATCCAAAGTATATAGGCCATTCAAATAACTCAATAGTAGGAAAACAAATCAATCAGTTACTACATAAACAAAGGACCTGAATAAACATTTGTCAAAAGGGACATACAAATGGCCAAAGGTATACGAAGAAATGCTTGACATCAGTAATCATTAGGAAAACGCAAATTGAGACTACAGCGACATATCACCTCTCACCTGTTAGAATGGCTATTACCAAAAAGATGAAAGATAAGCGTTGGTGAGGACATGGAGAAAAGGGAACCCTTGCACACTGTTGGTAAGAATGTAAATTACTAGAGCCACAATGGGAAACAGTATGAAAATTTCTGAAAAACTTAAAAATAGAACTACCATATGATCCAGTAATCTCACTTCTGGATACACACACAAAGGAAATAAAATCAGTATGTCAAGCAGATAGCTGTACTCCCATGTTTATTGCAGCATTATTCACAATAGCCAAGATGTGGATCAATCTGTGTCCATCAATGAATGAATGGATAAAGAAAATATAATATGTAAACACAATGGAATATGATTCAGCATTAAAAAAGAAGAAAATCCTGTCACATGTGACAACATGGATGAACCCAAAGGAAATTATGTGAAGTGAAATAAGCCAGGCACAGAAAGACAAATACCACATTGCTGTGGTTTGAATGTGTCCCCTAAAGTTTGTATGTTGGAAGCTTAATTCCCAATACAACAGTGTTGAGATAGGACCTTTAAAAGGTAATTGGGGTCTGAGGGTTCTACCCTCATGCATAGCTTAATGCTGTCATTGACAGAGCGGGTTAGTTATCATGGGAGTGGGTTCCTGATAAAAGGACGAGTTCGACCACCTGTTTCCCTTTCTCTCCCATGTTCTCTTGCCCTCTGCCCTCCACTATGAGACAACACAGCAAAAAAGCACCCCCCCTCCACCCCAGATGGAGGCCTCTTGACCTTAGATTTCTCAGCCTCTAGAACTATGAGAAATAAATCTCTGTTCTTTATAAATTGCCCAATCTCAGGTATGCGGTTATAACAGCACAAAACAGACTAAGGCATGCATAATTTCACCCATATGTGGAATCTAGAAACTAAGTCAAACTCATAGAGGCAGAGAGTAGAATTGGTGGTTCCCAGGAACCGGTGGTGCAGGTGAGGTGGAGTTTGCTTGGGAGCTGTTAGTCAAGGATACAAAACTTTAGTTAGACAAGAGAAATAAGTTCATGAAATCTAGAGTACAACATGATGACTATAGTAAATAACAATGTATTGCATCCTTGAAAATCACTGAGAGTAGATTTTTAAATGTTCTTACCACAAAAAAAGATAAATATGCACTGTAATGCCTGCATTATTAGATCCACTTAACCATTCCACAATGTATACATAATTTTTTAAAACCCATACACCATAAACATATAAAACTTTTGTTTTCAATTCAGATATAATTTAATTTTAAAAGAAAAGAAAAAAATTAACAAGACAGTTTACTAACATGTATATTTCCTATAGACATGGAAGAACATTTAGGAAAAGAGTAACTGTCAAAGATATGGGTTAGCACCCTGGCTTAGTCTCCACTTACAATAAAGAGCAATAGGTTTTTAGAGAGCAATTAGACAGTGGAAAAAGATCTTGAGTCTCTAGGGGTAGTAAATTGTGGGAAAACAAATATATGGGCAGTTAATGGTAAATAATGTTTGTTACATAGATTCCTCTGGTGCCTTCTCTGGTTTGGTAAGTGTCTAAGGTCATCTCTAGTAATCAACTTTTGTCCTTCCTGGTAGAGTGGGGAGGAGGGACACGTTTGTAAGTTTACAGCCTTATTTTAGGGAAGTAGTGGGAGGACAGAGAGCTCTTCTTATATCTACTTTTTCTCAATTGCCATCAGCCCAAAATAATCCTTATGCAAAAGTGGCATATTCTGCGACTCTTCGTAATCAAAACCCACCTCAAGGAAAAGAACATTGCCAGCACCTGAAAATCTCTTTTGTGCTCCCTCCCAGTCATTACTCTAACTCTTAAGACCAAAGATTAGTTTTGCTTGTTATTGAACTTCATATAAATAGAATCATACAGTATGTTTGGCTTCCTTTGCTCAAAATTATGTTTATGAAATTAATCTCTGTTGCTGTGTGCAGCTGTAGTTTGTATATTACATTTTTGTTTAGTATCCCATTGTATGAATATACCATAATGGATGCATCCATTTTACTGCTGAATATCTGTGCTATTTCCAATTTGAGTGTTTTGCAAAGAGCTCTGCTATAAAATATTCTTTGTAAACATACGTCTACACTTCTGCTGGTGACACCCCAGAATGGAACTGCTGGTTCAACAGGTATGCACTGTTCAGTTTTAGTAGATACTGTCAAAGAGTTTCCAAGAGTTGTGTTACCAATTTACCTTTTTAGCAGCAGTCTATGAGAATTCTAGTTTCTCCAAATCTTCAGTACCACTTGATTTTGTTAGTCTTATTTATTTGCACTTGTTCTAGTGGGCATACAGTGGTATCTCACTGCAGTTTTAATTTGCATTTTTTTCTATAAACTAATGATGTTGACCACTATCTCATATATTTGTAGGCAATTTGCATATGCTATTGTGCAAAATGCTTGTTCAAAGTCTTCTACCCATTTTTCGTCTCTCTTTTTTCTTGTTGACTTTTAAGAGTTCTCTATAATCTTTGTTGAAAATATCTTCTCCCACACTTTGGCTAGCTTTTTTACACATGTAATGTGTCTTTTGCTCAAAAGAAATTCTACATTTTAATGTCTACTTATCCAGTTTTTTCTGTATGATTATTGCTTTTTGTGTCCTGTTACATAAATATTTACCTACCAGAAAGTCTTCTTTTCTAAGAGGTTCATAATCTTACCTTTTCTACTTATATCTACACTCTGTATATGGCATAAGATAGAGGTCAGTATTAATTTTTCTGTATGTGAATGTCCAATTGCCCCAGTACCATTTATTTCAATAATGTTTTTTGTGAACTTATGGAACAAAAATTTTTTAAATTATGTTTTAACAGTTAGACCGAACACTAGAGTCATGTCACCACTCTCTGTTGAAAACAATACTGATTCTCCTACTCAGGGTTAAGACTACATAATAATTAATACATAAAAATCATTTCCAATGTTAATATCCATTTATTTTATCCAACTAAGTATCTCAATTTTTAACAATGAAATAAGATATTAGAAGTGAGTAACAAATTACATCAATGATAGTAAAAAAAGTTCTGAATATTTATAAATTATGGTTTGAGATTTCTAAAATAATGGACAGCTAGTAAGTGAATCTTACAAAAATTGGAAGACTGTGTCTCACAGTAACCTTGCTAACCTGACTATATCAGTTGGGATGTTTTCAGATGCTTGTAATAGAATTGTTGTTAGAAAATAGGAGACTATTCTTATTACTGATGCTATTATTATTATTATTTCCATATTATTACTGTTAAATAATAAGGGCTTATTGTCTAAAATAATAAAAAGTTAGGAGTAAGCAGTTCTAGGTTTGCTGAAGTCAGCAGTTGCCAATGTCAGCTCTTCTGAAGTCCCTTGACTTTTCCTTCATGGTTTCAGGATGACTGCCACAGTGCCAGTCAAGACATCCTCTCGTAGCAATATCCAAAAACAAGAAGGAATGAGGAAGCAGGCTTCTCCTTGCATGTCTATTTATTTTTATCAGGTAAGAAAATATTTCTCAGAACACCCTCGATTTCCTCAACAATAGACTTTTTAGGTTTCATGATCCGGATCTGAGTCACAAGCTGAGCCTTAAACCAATCACTGACAAAGACAAATGGGATTGCTATGATGGCCTTAGAACAATCATGACCCAGCTCCTGGGGCTAGGGAAGGGGCTAGCAAATAATGCTGGGTTAGGTTCCTAAAAAAAAAAAAAAATGGTATTTTGTATATAAGGACCATGAATACAGAATAAGGACCAAGAATAAAGAAAGGAAAATGGCTGTTGGCTAGGCAACCAATCACATCTACTTCCTTCCAAGTGATGAGATTTGAGGGTAAAATGAGACCAAAAAAATCCATTAACAACTCTAAATTGAGTTTCAATTTTAATTTTAATTTTAATTGAAAAACATAATAGGTATTTATTTATACCTAAGAATGAAAAGGATTGGGACTAGAAATAAATCTATAGCCCAGATATCTCTGACATACAGGGTATGGATTTAAATGACCATGAAAATATTAATATAAAGATGGACATATAGCACAGAAGCAGTGGCAGGCCTTGGTATGATTTCACTGTAGTGACAGAAAGAACCACCCAACTAATTATAAATTTTTAGAGAATAAAGTTACTTGGGAATAATAACCATCTGTACTAATACCAATATTGTGCAATTATGAACAACATGACCATTTATTTACACAGAGGTCTCACATATATTGTCTCATTTAAACTTCTTAACAATTTTGTCGCTTACATAAGACAAATGATTTTTTTTTATTTGTAGATTGTGACATTAAGAAAGGAATTAGTAAGGAGAAATTAAGATATTAATTAAAATGAATTAACAGGTTAGGAAAATGTATTCTCTAAGATGGCAGATTTGACTCATACAGTTGACTAGAACTCAGTTCTCCTTTTTGGCAGACCATTTATCAATCTAATACATCCATCCATTTATCAACTAATCTATTGACATATGTAATAACTCATTTATTAATGATGAGCACATTGGTGAAATGTACTTATGTTAATATTTGTCACTTAAAGGTTTTCATGCTTAATCAATGGGTACTTTCTCTGAGGAAGAAAAGAGAGGGAATTTTTACTTGTTCATTTATTGAATTTTTTTACTTAATTTGACACCCTAGAAAAGATATCATGAAGGTTAGGTCTTCAATCTAGTATTTTAGGTCAGTTAACTCTAGAAAACATGTTTCAGGGGCACAAGGGCTAGAAGACATTGGATAAATACTGTAGCAGAGAGGTAGAAACACATAGGCTCACAAAGGAGGTTCCAATGCCCACTGCCCACAAGAGTCAGGAAGTACTTCTTGTTAGTGTAACCACCCAGATCAATCCTTCATAGTGAGGAAAAGATACCCAGACTAAGAAGTGAAGTCTGGACTTTCCTGTCCAAGAAAAGAATTTGTGCAAGTACTCGAGATAAGATAGTGTGCTCATAGGGCAAAGTGAGAAGTTCAAAATAGTTAAGACACAGTGATTATGTGCCCTAAAATTTAAGAAATATATATGGGAACACTTTTACACTGTTGGTGGGATTGTAAAACTAGTTCCAACCCATTATGGAAAAACCAGTATGGGCCAATTTCCTCCAAGATCTAGAACTAGATGTACCATTATGAATCCACAGCCCATCCCACTACTGGTATATTACCCAAAGGATATAAATTATTCTACTACAAAGACAATGTACACGTATGTTTATTGCGGCACTATTCCACAATAGCAAAGACCCTTGGAATCCAACCCAAATGGTCCATCTGTTGACAGACTGGATAAGAAAATGTGCACATATTTACACCATGGGGAATCTATGCAGCCATCAAAAAAGATGGAGTTTGCTCCTTGTTAGGGAATGGATGCAAGCTGGGAAACCATCCATTCTTAGGCAAAACTATCACAAGAACAGAAAACCAAACCCACCGGCCATGTTCCTCACTCATAGGGGGGGAACTGAACAATGAGGATCACTTGGGACCTCGGGGAAGGGAACATCACGCCCACTGGGGCCTATCATGGGAGGGGGAGGGGGAGAGGAGGGATTCATTGGGAGTTATTACAAGATATAAATGATGAATTGATGGGTGCTGACGAGTTGATGGTGCAGCACACCAAACATGGCCACAAGTATACATATGTAACAAACTGCAGTTATTTTGGCCCCCAAAAAAAAACCCAATGTACCCTAGAACTTAAAAAAAAAAAAAAAAAAAAAAAAGAAATATATATGGAAAAGGAGATAGGACAGTTGGGCATGTGAATATAGGCTATAGGGTCAAAGGAGGTGTTTTTGTTTTATTTTGTTCAGATTAAAATGGATTTGCGTATGTTTATAGACTAAAGAAAGCTTTCAAAAAGGCAGAAAACACTGAGATCTAGAAAAAAAGAGATGTGAAAAGATAAAGTCAGTACACAGATGAAAAGATGAACCTCATCAAGAGGAAATACACCTTATTCTGGTACTGAACTGAATAATGCAAGTGTGGTATGGAGAAAATAAATTTACAGATGGGGAAAAGACTGGGAAATTGGTAAAGTACATGCTGATGGCTTGATTTTTGGAGTGTAAAATAACAATTATGATGACAATAATGAAGGCAATTATTTATGATAAGGCATAAACGGAAGGCAATCTGCTTATTATTTACCAGAATTATCTTATTTGATAACCTTAACAACACTGTAGAGTAAATTCCATTATTATTATGTCCCTTTGCAAATGAAAAACCTGAGGTTTAGATAAATTCGCTTGACTAAGATCATGTGGCTAGGAGAGAACTGCTAAGGACCTAGTAATCAGCACAACACTGAAACTGGAAGGCAACAAGAGGCTTTGTTCCACTCATCTATGTCTTAGCTTGAGAAAGAATAGGAGAACCAGGGCTTGGAGAACTTCCTCATGGTACTGAAAAGAGATGTAAATCCTCACCTGGGCAAGGGATGCTAAGTGACAAATAAGGACTTAAAAAAATATATCCCATTTGCTAACAAGTATAACATGAAATTAGCTTAGCTTGTATAAGGCCTAAAAGGTAATTGACCTTAAATTTCTATTGTCTCAGTTGATTATTTTGAAAATATTGTCATAGTTGAACTGGTACTTTAAAAAGTCAACTTTTACACTTTCATTTGAAAATTAAGTTAAAGTAGTTGTCTCAGCAATAAGTCAGGAGACTCAGCATATCAAGTGAAATGTCTAATATCTGCCCATTAAGTATGCCTTTTTGAATAAGAACCATGAATCAAATGAATCATCCTTACCCAACCCTGACAAAGTCTTGATATTTCAAAGCAGCATATAATGAAGACCCAGATGACACTTTTAGCCCACCATTTTTGGGAAACGAGCTTGCATTTACGGTCTGGAAGACTGAACAGGTTGTGATAATTGCTCTACAGTCTCCTGTGCATTGGTGCAAGTGACCTAGAGAATTGGATGAGGGATTTAAGGAGATAAAATTACTTTACCTGGGTAAGGTTGCATGAGATTTCCAGGAAGAGTGAGGGATTTAAGGAGATAAAATTACTTTACCTGGGTAAGGTTGCATGAGATTTCCAGGAAGAGTGTATTAGTTTTGGGGGGTGTGGGGAAGTGTGAGTGTGGGTGTCTCCAGCTACCCATCAAAATACTATCCCCTACCTCAGCTTCATGCCTTATATAAGGTTGGGTGCTCAAAAAATTGCATCTATAAAAAAATGGAAAGTATACATGAATATTATGAGGATCTAAGCTCCCTGCCAAATATTCAGTCACTGAATCACTGCTCTTTATCTCTAAAAAAAAAAAAATCCCTTCTTTTATCAGTCACCATGTACACAGCATCATCCTCCCAAACGCTGAAGCTTTTGCCATCACTGCGGCCCCCAAAGCCGTGTATAATGCCTGCTTTATAGTAGACAGTAAAGAAATAGAATAAAATTGAAAATATAATTTGTAGAGATTAAAACGATATATATTTAGGATGTAGTGAGTAACATTATCAGATGTTTAGAAACATGTCTTACTAAATTCATGTATTTACTAGTTCAATACACTGATATTTCGACCCAAACATGAGAAACTCTCATTTTCCCTTTTGTTGGTGAAGATGCTAATATTCCAGAGGTTTTAACCTTTTGTGCCATAAATCTCTTTAAAAACCTAATAAAACCTGCCTTCATAATTGAAGGAAAAGCTAAATTTCAGTTGGAGTTTCGATAAAATAAGAAGGTCATTTTTTCCTATCCATGTTTGTAGTTTCCCTGAATATTATGGTACATGGGCACCACGTAAAGCCCTGATGAAACCTATTTGAAGTGTATATATTATTATGTCTACAATGCAGGCAATGTTCTCTCCTTATTCTAGCTTTTTAATTTTTAAACAATTTGCCAGATCCATTGCATATTTTCCCCTCTGCCTTGCACATAATTCTTCTACTCTTCCAAATAATTTTGAAAATAGAAGTTTCCCATAAATAACTAACTTTAAATAACTTTATATGGTATTTTCCCCCAAACTGGTAACACCAGGTAAAATACTCCCATGCAAGTAAGATGAAAATGAAGTTATTGAGTACCCGAACCTCTACGCTTTTCTCTTCCTTTTCTTCTAATCAGCCACACTTTTTGAGCTGTGGAAGTAGAATGATGAATCATAGTATTACTCTCTGTCTATAGCAACTGTTTGGCCTTTCCTCAACAAAAGTGCTTAAACCACACACCTGAACCAAAACAAAATCCTAAGTATAATCATTTAGTCATGTGTGTATCACTTCCTCAGTTTTCTCTTCTTTCTTTTAACATATGCAGGTTCACTTAGGAAAAAACTCTTTTCATCATAGACTGAGAATATGCTAGAAGATCTCGGAATCATTTGGACTTTTTTAGCTCCGTTGACTTCTGTCTCTGTTGGCCAGGAAACAAAGGGTAAGTGGGAAAAAAGAGCTGAAAAATTGAAGATTATTGACGTTGTTGATTTAAAAAAAAAAAAAAAAAAAACTCTAAAATTCTCCTGCCCAGCTATTTTAACAAAAAAAAAATTTGAAAAAAAAAAAAAAAAAAACTCTAAAATTCTCCTGCCCAGCTATTTTAACAAAACATAATTTGAATAAAGAAATCATGAAACTTTTGGTGACTTCTTTTTCTCAAAGTATACAAGCCTCGCTCTTATATAACTTATATAGTTGGGGGTGGGTGGGAACTAAGCCATTTCCTTAGAGTGTATTCTTGTATTAGTCTTTTTAGAAATAGACAAGCTAAAGCAGGAAACAGGATGTGCCCTTTTATTACTTTTTTTCCCTTGAAGCTAAACCTTCTTTCAGTGATCCACGTCAATATCCCTCCAACAGCGCAGCTTTAGTTTTTACTTTGAAAAATGGGCTTGGGCCATTTTGTCAACACACATTCTTCCCTGTTAGACATTTAATTTGCTGTGGCCTTTCTAGAAAGCAGTGTCATCCTGGGCTCTGTGCACAGCCTTAATGGAGCAATGCCCCTGTAGCATGCCATCGAGTTCACCAACAGGAGCAGCAGGCATTGCCAAAAACGAAGAGGATCCCTGGCTTTCCAACAATGAAAACTCCCTGCGTTGAATTCTCCACCACGTGCCTCTCTCCAGGTTCTAGCCAATACTGAGACATTTCATTTCTTCATTAGCTGGGAGCAGCTGTTGGGAAAGAAACGCTGGCCAGATTCATAACCTAGCGTCTATTCTGGCAACGAGCTTTTTAAAAACTGCTTTAAATAGCACTCTGGATCTCAGACTATATCAAGTGAGAATCTGTGTTAAAACTGGAGTGGCTTCTGTGGAAAGATCAAGTGTTCTCTTCTTTATCTGGAAACTGTTGCTAAATGGCTTACAAACCCAGGCTGCGGAATGGGTTGTTTTCTTTCACAGAATTTTATCATGTGTTGTTTCATCCACTGTTTTCTCTTCCCATTCTCACTGATGCTCCAATCATTCTCTGAGACAGATCTTGGTCAGGCTATAGCAGCTCTGAGCCAGGCCTCAGCACAAGAAGAGAGTAAGTTTCATGTACAAAAGGGCTTAGCAAGTATCTGTTGCTACAGAATTAATTTATTTCAAGAGGCTGCTTCATATTGATTGTCGCCCATTGCCTTAAAACTCAATGAAATCTCTACCAAACTTGAAATACCCTACTACACAGCAAAATAGAATCCAACACAAGGTTTCTTTCATTTGCTGTTCATTTAGGTCAAGGCTTCTTAAACTTTTGTATACCATGAAACTCTCTGGCATTTTGGTGAAGTCTGTGCACCCAGATTAATACTTTGGGGGCTTTGTAAGTATAAAACACAATAAACAGTATTATAGAGGAAGCCAAAAATATGGAAATATCATTAGTGAAGTATTTTAATATAAATGTGTAACACTTTGGGTTTCCGGTCTGGCACGTAAGGAGCTTAGAAGTCACCATTCCATCTTCGCAGCAACTAAAAAACTGAGCTTTTTACTTTTTACAGATTGAATATCAATACCTCTCCTTAGATCTGTTGGAGAAGCAAGGTCACAGGGAAAACCACTTCCCCCAAACTTGGAGAGACAGACAGCCTAACACAGAGGATCACAACTTAGATTCCAGAGCAGGAACCTATGACCAAAAACTTTTGCAAGAACCAGGACAAATGCAGGAAAACCGTAATTGTAATAGATGAATTGCTGGAGGCTCAGTGTGGACGAGTCAGAGAGTTACAAACTCCAGTGGAACCCAGTCATGGTTGGGCCCCACACTTCTGTGGGTCTTACCTCCAGGAGTTCTACCAGGTCCTCACAGTGAACATCAGAGAAAAATCTTCTCATGCTTCCAGCTGAGGAGGATAAAAATTGCCATTCTGAAATACACTATAATATTTTGTTCTTAACAAGGCCTGCCCTTAGAGGAATCTGTCTCACCAGAGCCTAACCTGCTGGGGTTTTATTAGAGCCTAGCTGACCGGGGGGAAGAAAAATACCAAATTCCAGCCCCCTCTATCCATTCTGTCCCATCTAAGGAAGAACAAAACTGAGAAGCACTGGTGAATTCACAGTCCCAGGCACAGATTCACCAAAAGACTGAGACCTACTCATAAAACTACAGAATGCTTCCCCTCTTCAACACCTTGTCACCGTACAACTAAAGGGCTATTTGCCAGGATTCCTTTCCACCAGTAACTCATGTCCAGATTATAACAAAAAAATTACAAAGCACACTAAAAGGCAAAAAAAAAAAAAAAAAAAAAAAAAAAAAAAAAAAAAAAAAAAAAAAAAAAAACCTTCTAAAATAAGCCAGAAGGAGGAAAAAAAAAATTACCTGTAGATAAACAAAGGTAAAATTACATCCAATATCTCTTCAAAAGCCAGGCAAGTAAGAAACTGTAGAGTGAAATGTTTAAAGTATTGAAAGAAAAAAAACCCTAAAATTCTGTACTCTGCAAAATTATCCTTCAAAAGTGAAGGAGAAATAAAGTATTTCTCAAACAAACAAAAAGTAAGGGAATTTATTGCCAGTACACTTGCCTTGTAAGATTTGTTAAAAGTTTTTCAGAGGAAGGAAAATTATACTGGTCAGAAATTCAGACCCACATAAGAGAAGGGCATCAGCACTGGAGAATAAATAAGTGAAGATAAAATACAAAATTTTCTCTTTTTTTTTTTTTCTTGTTTGTGAGACGGTGTCTTGCTCTTTTGCCCAAGTTGGAGTGCAGTGGTGCGATCTTGGCTCACTGCAACCTCCACCTCCCCCGATGAAGCAATTCTCTTGCCTCAGCATCCTGAGCAGCTGGAACTACATGCACGTGCCACCACACCCAGCTAATTTTTTGTATTTTTAGTAGAGACGGGGTTTCACCGTGTTGGCCAGGTTGGTCTCAATCTCCTGACCTCGTGATCCGCCCGCCTCGGCCTCCCAAAGTGCTGGGATTACAGGTGTAAGCCACTGTGCCCGGCTTTCTCTCTCTCTCTCTCTCCCTTTTTTTTTTTTTTTTTTTTTTTTTTTTGAGACAGTGTTGCTCTGTCACCCAGGCTGGAGTGCAGTGGCATGATTTTGGCTTACTGCTACCTCCACCTCCTGGGTTCAAGTGATTCTCCAGCCTCAGCCTCCCAAGTAGCTGGGATCACAGGCATCCGCCACCACACCTGGCTAATTTTTATATTTTTAGTAGAGACAGGATTTCTCCGTGTTGCCCAGGCTGATCTTGAATTCCTGAGCTCAAAGTGATCCCCCTGCCTCGGCCTCCCAAAGTACTGGGATTACAGTCATGAGACACTGCACCTGGCGCAAAATTCTATTTTTCTTATTCTTAGTTATCTAACAGATGATAATTTGTTCAAAATAACAATACCAACAATGCATTTAGCTGCGTATGCTTATGCACAAGTGAAATGAATGACAATGATGATACAAGGGACTGGAGAGAAGAATTGGGGAAATTTTATTATTATAAGGTACTTGCACTACCCATGAAGTGGTATAGTGTTATTTGACAATGGACTTGGATTAGCTGTTAAGTGTATACAGCAAACTACAGAGCAACTATTTAAAATGTTTTTTTAATATATTTGACATGCTAAGAAAGGAGAGAAAATGGAATCATACGGTGCTCAATTAAAACCATAAAAGGCAGAAAAGTTGTGAAAGACAAAAATAGGAACAAAGAACAAGAGCAACAAATGGGAAAGTAAAAATTATGGTAGACATTAATCCAACTATATCACTAATTACTTTAAATGCACCAAATAGAAGACAGATATTCTTAGAGTAGAAAAAAAAAAGGCCAACTATATGTTGTCAATAAGAAATATACTTCAAAGATAAAGACACTTACAAATTAAAAGTAAAGTAATGACTGGCCAGGTGCGGTGGCTCATGCTTGTAATCCCAGTACTTTGGGACGCTGAGGCTGGCGGATCGCTTGGGTTCAGTCATTTGAGACCAGCCTAGGCAGCATAGAGAAACCCCATGTCTACAAAAAATACAAAAATAGCTGGGCATGGTGGCATGTGCCTGTGGTTCCAGTTTCTTGAGAGGCTAAGGTAGGAGAATCCCTTCCCCAGGAGGTCGAGGTTGCAGGGAACTATAATTGTGCCACTGCGCTCCAGCCTGGGCAACAGAGCAAGACCTTGTCTAAAAACAAAAAAAAAGTAAAGTAATAGAGAAAGATGTGCCAAACATTAATCAAAACAAAGCAGGTATAGCTATATTAATTTCAGACAAAGCAGACTTCAGAGCAATTAAATTTATCAGGGATAAGGAAGGCCATTACCTGGGTGTGGTGGCTCACACCTATAATCCCAGCACTTTGGGAGGCCAAGATGGGCAGATCACTTAAGGTCAGGATGGTGAAACCCTGGCCAACATGGTGAGACAGGCATGAGACACTGCACCCGGCCCAAAATTCTATTTTTCTTATATTTAGTTGATCTAACAGATAACAATTTGTTCAAAATAATAATACCAACAATACCTGGCCAACATGGTGAAACCTTGTCTCTACTAAAAATACAAAAATTAGCCAGGCGTGGTTGTGCACGCCTGAAATCCTAACTACTGGGGAGGCTGAGACAGAAGAATCGCTTGAACCTGGGAGGCAGAGGTTGCAGTGAGCCGCGATCACACCACTGCACTCCAGCCTGGGTGACAGTAAGACCCCATCTGGAAAAAAGAAAAAAAAAAAAGGCCATTACATAAAAATAAAGGCATCAATATATTCCAAAAAAAATGGCAATTCTTAAAGTGTATGCACCTAACAATCCAGCATCCAAATTCATAAGGTAAAAACTGATAAAACTAAAAAGAGAAATAAATAAATCTAATATACTTGGACACTTCAAGATAACCCTATCGAAAATGGACAGCAGCAGGCAGAAAATCACTAAGAATATAATTGAATTTAAAGGCATCATCAAACAATTGGATATAATTGACATCTATAGACTACTCCATTCAGTAACAGCAGATTACAATCTCCTGAAGCTCACATGGAACATTCAACAAGATAGACCACATCCTGGGCTGTAAAACACACTATCACAAATTTAAAAGAATAGGACTCATATATCTGCTCTCAGACAACAATGGAATTAAGCTAGATATCAATAACAGAATGATAGCTGGAAAATCCCCAAATGCTTGTAGATTAAATGATGCACCTTCTAAATTACACATTTGTCACAGGAGAAACCTCAACAGAAGTGTTAAAATATTTTGAACTAAAATAAAATACAACTTACCAAAATTTGTGGATGCAGTGAAAGCAGTGCTTAGAGAGAAATGTATTCATTGAACACATATATTAAAGAAAGATCTAAAATCACTAATAAAACTTTCTACCTTAGCAAATTAAATCCAAAGTAAGCAGAAGAAAAGAAATAATAAAAATTAGAGCAGAACTTCATGTAATTGGTAACAAAATCAATAGAGAAAATCAACAAAACAAAAAAAAGCTGGTTCTTTGAGGGGGAAAATGGACAAAATCAATAAGCCTCTAGCCAGGCTTATGAAGAAAAAAGAAAGAGAAGACACAAATTGTTAATATCAGTAACCAAACAGGTGACATCACTTTCATGGACATTAAAAGGTCAACAAAGGAATATTATGAACAAACCTATGCCCATAAATTTGACAACCTTAATGAAATGAACCAATTCCTTGAAAGACACAATTTGCCAAAACTCATACAAAAGTAGAAAATATGAATAGGCCTACACCTGTTAAGTTGAATCACTAATTTATGACTTTCCAAAACAGAAAGCTCCAGGCCCAGATGGGTTCAGTGATGAATTCTACCAAACATTTAAAAATATATATGCCAATTCTCTAAAATCTCTTTTAGAACATAGAAGCAGAGGAAATACTTTCTAATTCATTCTATATGGCCAACGTTATTGTAATACCAAAACCAGACAAAGATATTACAAGAAAAGAAAACTGTGTGTCAGTATTTCTCACAAGCGTAGATGCAAAAAGCCTTAACAAAATATTGAAGATCATATTCTACAATGTATAAAAAGAATTATACACTATTACCAAGTGGGATTTATCCCAGGTATGCATGGCAGGTTTAACATTAGAATATCAATTAATGTAATACACCACATCAATAGGCTAAAGAAGAAAAATCACATTACATCAATCAGAAAAAAAGCACTTAACAAAATACGATACCCATTTATGATTTTTAACAAACTCTCAGAAAACTAGGAACAGAGGGGACCTTCCTCAACTCAGTAAAGAACATCTACAAAAAATCTACAGCTGACATCATACTGAGTGGTGAGAATCTTGAGACTTTCCCACTAAGATCAAGAATAAGGCAAGGATGCTCCCTCTCACCACTGCTTTTCAACATCATATTGGAAGTCCTACCTGATACAAAAAGACAAAACAAAGAAATAAAAGGCATACCGATTAGAAAGAAGAAATAAAACTGTCTTTATTTGCAGGTAACATGATCATCTATGTAGAAAGTCCAAAAGAATTAACAAAAACACTCCTGGAACTAATAAGCAATTACTGCGAGGTTGCAGAATGTAAGATTAATATTTAAAAGTTAATTGCTTTCCTATATACGATCATCCCTTGGTATCCGTAGGAGACTGGTACCAGGACCCCATGAAGGTAACAAAATGTGACAATATTCAAGTTCTTTATATAAAGTGACATAGTATTTGCATTTAACCTATGCACAACTTTCCATATACCTTGTTATCTCTAGATTACCTATAACTTAATACAATATAAAGGCCAGGAAAATAGCTGTTATACTGCATTGTTTTTTATTTGTACTATTTTCACTGGTGTATTGTTATTATTATTGGGTTTTTGTTTTTCATATATTTTTTATCCACTGTTGGTTGAGTCTGCAGAGTGAAAACCCACAGCTATAGAGGGTTGACTGTACTTAACAATGAACAAGTAAAAATTGAAGTTTAAAACACATTACCATTTATGTTAGCATCCCCCAAAAAATAAATCCATAGGAATAAATCTAACAAAATATGTACAAGATCTATAAGAAGAAAACTACAAAACTCTGAAAACACAATCCTGAAAGAGAAACACAAAGCTGAAGGATTGACACTTTCCCACTTCAAGACTTGCTATATAGCTACACTAATCAATACAGTGTGGCCAAAAATAGGCAAACAGATCAATAGGACAGAATAGAGAGCCCAAAAACAGACACACACAAATATAGTCAACTGGTCTTTGACTATATAGGAGCAAAGACAATACGATGAAGCAAAGGCAATACAATTGAGCAAAGAAAGTCTTTTCAACAAATGTTTCTGGAACAACTGGAAATCCATGTGTAAAAAAAAAAAAAGAATCTAGACAAAAACTTTACACCTATCACAAAAATTAACCCAAAATGGATCATAGACCTAAGTGTAAAACAAAGCTATAAAACTCCTAGAAGATAATATAAGAGCAAATCTATATGACCTTGGATAAGACAATGACTTTTTAGCTAGAACACCAAAACCATGATCCATGAAAAAAAGAGTTGATAAACTAGATTACATTAGAACTTAAATTTTCTGTTCTGTGAAAGACAATGTCAAGTGAGTAAGAAGACAAGCTGCAGACTTGGAGAAAATATTTGCAAAAGATTTATGTAATAAAGGACTGTTATCTAACATATTCATGGAACTCTTAAAACTCAACAATAAGAAACAACTGGATTGAAAAAGACCCGAAGGGCAAAAGACTTGAAGGGACACCCCACTAAAGAACATATACAGATGGCAAGTTAGTATATGAAAAGGTGTTCAATATCATGTGTCATTAGGGAATTGCAAATTAAAACAACAATGAGATACCATTACACATCTATTGGAATGGCCAAAATCTAAAACACTGACACCACCAAATGCTAGTGAAGGTGTGGAGCAACAGGAACTCTCATTCAGTGATAGTGGGAATGCAAAATGCCACTTCAAAAGACATTTTGGTAGTGTCTTACAAAACTAAACATAGTCTTACTATATGATGCAGCAAGCATGTCCCTTGGTATTTACCTAATGAATTGAAAAGTTACCTTCACACGAAAACCTGCACACAAATGTTTATAGCATCTTTATTCATAATTGACAAAATTTGGAAGCAACCAATGACTCCTTTAGTAGGTGAATAGATAGATAAATTGTGGCACATCCAGACAATGAAATATTATTCAGCATTAAACAGAAATGAGCTATCAAATCATGAAAAGACATGGAAGAAACTTAAATGGATATTACTAAGTGAAAGAAGCAAATCTGAAAAGGCTACATACTGTATGATTCCAACTATATGACATTCTGGAAAGACAAATCTGTGAAGACTATAAAAAGACCAGTGGTTGCCAGGGTTTAGTGGGAAGAGAGGGAAGAGTACAGGCAGAGCACAAAGATTTTAGGGCAGTGAAATTTCTATATGATGCTTCAGTGATGGATACACACCATTATACATTTGTCAAAACCTGTAGAATGTACATCAAGAGTGAAGACTCATGTAAAACTGTGGACTTTGTGTGATAATGGTGTATCAATCTAAGTTCATCAGTTTTAACAAATGTACCACTCAGGGGCAGGATGTCCATAAAGGAGGTTGTACATGCGTGGGGGTAGGGGGGATATGGGAACTCCTTAAACTTTCCACTCAATTTTTCTGTAAACCTAAAAGGGATCTGAAACAATACAAATAAATAGCTTTTAAATTAAAAAATACTAGTTTTAAAATAAACTCATGATACAGTAATGTATATGCTTCTTTATTAACATGATAATCACAAGTCTAATAACAAAAATTTCTAATGACTATGAACAGCATTTTGAGACATTTGCAACAAATGTAGTATAAACTTATCTATGTTTTCTATTGGTGATAAAATCACAAGTAAAGCTAATACTACCGTGATTTGTTGCTTATATTTATAATCTAAGGAAATGCTGCATTTTGGCTAAAGGTTAATGAAAATAAAGATATAAACTTTATTTCATCTAAGTTCAGGGCCCCTGAATTTTATTCATAAACTCCTTGATGGAGGGGGAGTCTGTGGATTCCTCACTTAGATTATTCTAAACAAATTGGATTGATTTTGTTATAAAGCAAAACTGCAGCAATTAGGAAGGGAACCGTGGAACCATCTGAGAACCCACTGCAGTGGTTAATTGTTACTGATAATCTAACTACCAACTAGTCTTTGTTGCTGAAAAAAATTGCTGAGTCATCTTTATTGAACTTTGGTTTTTTAGCACCTGCTATAGGCTGAATTGTGCCCTCCAAAATTCATATGTTAAAACCTAATCTGCAATGTGAACATATTTGGAGGTGGGGCCTGTGATTAGATTATGAGGGCAGAGCCCTAGTGAATGGGATTAGTGCCTTTATAAAACAGACTCCAAGGGGATCTCTTGCTCCTTTTGCCCCTTCCACCATATGAGGTGACAGTGAGAAGATGGCCGTGTATGGACAAGGAAATTGACCCTCACCAGATAATGAATCTGCAATTAATCTTAGACTCTCCAGCCTCCACCATGCTGAGAAATACATTTCTGTTGTTTATAAGCCACCTTGCCTATGGCATTTTGTTACAGCAGCCCAAATGGACTAAGGCCGTATCTTTGATGTTTAGGCTATTAGATGGCTCTTATTGTTCTGCCACTATTAATCCCTTTCCTGTCCAGTCCCTTGAACCACATGCAGATTCAGCCCAAATCAAGTCCTGATTCAAAGGGTTCAAGGCTCAGTGATGTGCTATGAGCTTTTCCCTCAACCTGGTTTGCTAGCCATCTGCTCAGGCTCCTAGTTTCTAATTGTCACTGTGCTTTTCTATGGCATTGGAGTCTAGATTCCAGCCTTAAGTATCAATTTATTCTTCCTGTTCTCTTCACTGTAAGAAAAGCATGTCTTACTCTCCATTGCTCCTCCAGCATGGGTACCAGATTGAAGAACACTTGAATCCAACCTGCGCATGGAGCTTAGCCAAGCCCAACCAAGGAGAGCCAAGATCAGCTAAATCACAACTGACATGTAGACCCGTGAGCATGAGCAAATGTGTGTTGTTGTAGGCCTCTGAGATTTGGTAGTTCTTTGACACATAGCCTTTGGTGGCAAAAGCTGCCTAAAACGAACTATTTACCTCTAAACTCTGTAGGACATTGGATAAAAGAAACATGCTGCACTGGAAATAATCATACTTTGTTGTGTTTTGCATCAGAGCAGACTGCAATTTTGAAAACAGGTTGAGGTCCAGGATTTCAGTGGCAGATAGTAGCATCTCATAAATAGTGGCTGACATGGTGGTCCTTATCTGCATGACAGAGTGAGACAGATGTGATTGTTCTCAGCAGAGATGACAGTAGTACCTAGTAGCATCCCAGGTACCAGCATGGGCAGCACCATGTCCACTGACAGGGTGGTGTGCTATGAATTGCGGACCCCAGAAGTTTACATGTAGAGGCCTTAACTCTAAGTGTGACTGTATTTGGAGATGGGGCCACTGGGAAGTAGTTAGGGTTAGATGAGCTCATGAGCATAGTGTCCTCATGATGAGATCAATGCTTTATAAGAAGAAGGAGAGGGAAAGAGAGAGATCAGGACACAGTGAGAAGGCAGCCATCTACAAGGTAGCAAGAGAGCCCTCACCAAAAACTGAATGCTGATGGACTTTAATCTTGGACTTCTCAGGGCTCCATAACTGTGAAAAATAAATGTCTTCTGTTAACCCACTCATCTATGGTACTTTGTTATAGCAGCCAGGCTAAGACAAGGTGCCTTGTGTAGCAAAAAGAGAATAGAAGACAAAGAAGAGGAAAGCACATCACAGAAGACCAGGCAACCTTTCTACCTGTGGAGTTAAGGTGGTATCCAGAACACTGAAAAATACTTTGCAGTATTTCTGTGGAGGAAACTCAGATTCTACATCCTAACAGGAGGGTCAAGACCCAGAAAATCAGAAGTTAATAACAGCAACAGCAACAGTAGGTAACACAAATTTCTCACTCTGTGCCAGGAACTAGTCTAACAGCTTTTTGTTTGTCAACTCATTTAATACTTCTGGAAGATACTATTATCTTCCCCTATTTAATAGACGAGGAAATCAAGGCACAAGACAGTTGAGAAATTTACCCAAATATGCACAGCTATAGTGGGATTTGAATCTAGACTGTTTGATTCTAGAATGCTTTTAATCCTGGTGCTCATCTATTTCTCTGGGTCACTAAAAATGTCCTGGGTAATTTGTCCTGGCAACCAGGTAACCTCCACCTCTGGTTGACCACTGGTTGTCTTAAAGTTGCAATTCCCTGAAAACCTTTCTGCCTCTTTCCCTTAAGTATTCTATAGAGGCAGTTCTTCTTCTTCTTCTTCTTTGTTTTTTAACTTTTATTTTAAGTCCAGGGTACAAGTACAAGTGCAGATTTGTTACACAGGTAAATTTGTGTCACGTGGGTGGCGAGGTTGGGGGTGTTTTACAGATTAGCTCATCACCAAAGTTTTAAACCTAGTACCCGTTAGTTATTTTTCCTGATTCTCTTCCTCCTCCCACCCCCCACCCTCCAAAAGGCCCCAGTGTGTGTTGTTCCCCTTTATGTGTCCATGGGTTCTCATCATTTAGCTCCCACTGATAAGTGAGAACATACGGTATTTGGCTTTCTGTTCCTGTATTAGTTTGCTAAGGATAATGTCCTCCAGCTCCATTCTTATTTCAGTTGCCAAGAATCAAACTTCACATACGTCCTCATTTGGCAGTTAAGTCATCAGATGCATTCCATTTTTCCTAATGTTGGGATTCAGAAAGTGATATCCCCAAAACGTTGCTTTGGACTTCAAACTGAGAACACCTTGGAAGCAGTAAATACAGAATTCTGATGTTCCCTTATCTGCCTAAGGAAAGTTCCTCTTGAAGAAATGCAATTGCCGTGATACCCCTTCCTATAATCTCATCAAACAAGGATAATTAACTCATGGGAAAGGAAACTAAAGGGACGGTTCATACCACCTATTCTTCTGAGGACATCTATCTGAAAGACTATCTGAATAACAAGGCAAACTTTGTTTACATACTTTGCTTTCCCTCAACCTCCTATAACTTGTCACCACCTCCCCTGAGAAACCTCAACCCCTATTTATTTCTGTAGCTCAGGATACTATAAAAATTTCAACCATCTGGCCCTCCTTTGAGTTTTATTTTGCAGGACTCCTGTGAGTATGCATGTCATCAATTTATATGCCTTTTCTCCTGTTAATCTGCCAACTGCTAGTTTATTCCAGAGACTTAAATTATCAAACCTTCAGAAGGTAGAAGGAAAATTCCCCTCATCCCTACACTAACGTAAGCTTCTAATAAAATAGTTTCATGTGCTTGAACTACCTTTAGGAAAATTGGAGTCCCATCTAATTTTCATGTATTCATTCATTCAACAAATATTATTGGGCACCTACTATATAGCAGGCATAATTCTAGGCAGACGGATTATAGAAGCAATAAAATAGAGGTCCTGGTCTCATGGACTCACCATCTACCTGGGGAACAGGGGAGAGATATACAATAAACAAATATATTTCTGGAGAAGATATAAATCAAGGAGAAAAATAAAGGAAAGTGTGTTTATGACCAGAGAAAATAGCAGGTAGTTTCCCAAATAATAAAATCCCATAGATCTATAATTAAACTTTGCCAAACATTACATATATTCAGGTATTTCTCAGGTCAAATCATGACCACTACAAAAGCTTACATATAAGAAAATTCTGGTAGACCATGTGCTACCTCATAAGGAGATTTATCCTTATGAGTCTGAAGACATTAAAATAATGTTAGCAGGGGTGAATCCATATGGGCCTGCAGCAACTTGACTCTAGCCTCCTTGAAGGAAAGGGGCATAAGGCAGAGTGAGAGACCAAGGCAAGTTTTTAAGCAGGGGTGAGTTTGTTAAAAAGTTTTAGAGCAGGAGTGAAAGGAAGTAAAGTACACTTGGAAGAGGGTGACTTGAGAGCTGGTGACTTGAGAGATCCAAGTGCCCTGTTTAACCTTTGACTTGGTATTTTGTATATTGGCATGCTTTGGGGATATTGTGTCTCTCCTCCCTTGATTTTTTCCCTTAGGGTGGGCTGTCTGCATGCACAGTGGCATCCCAGCACTTGGGAGGGGCTGCATGTGCAGTGTGTTTACTGAAATTGCGTACATGCTCATTCAAGGCATCTTTCCCTTACCAGTCGAGCATTCCTAGGGGAAGGTCATAGACAAGTTAAACGCCATCATTTTGCCCCTTAGTTTGCATGCTTGAGCCCACTTGCCCAACTCCTGAGATCCTAGTGGGAAGCTGCTGATCACCAGCCTCAGGTGTTTTCTATGCACTGGGAGACTGCCTTTCCCTGGCGCCAGCTATGACCAATTATTATTTTAGAGAGACAGTTTAACAACCACCTGAACATCACCTGATGTTTGCCTGACATTCCTGAGGTTGGGTGGGGTTGGGGGTGGGAGGCTGTCTTGCCATGCTCACGTGGGCCTAGCTATCCATTCTAATAATAATAATTGCATGTATGTGTATTTTTTCCAAGATCTTATTATATATAGAATTTATATTCATTAAAAGCCTAGCCCCTTCTTTTTTGACTCCACAGTGACATTGATATTAAAAAATATTGTTTGAAAAGTCCAGTGGCTAAATACTCAGAGAGGAGAAATAAACCTTAAAATTCTGAAATAATAGGAAGACTTGAAGTGATTTTCAAGTAGAAATATTCTTTAAAAGGAGGTCCTGCAACAAAATCTCTACCCAAATTTGTTTTTGAAAGGAGTCTCTGATTTCTGTGTCCATAAGGCTGGAGATTTCTGTGTGTTTCCAGTACCCCACTAAATTTCTAGGAAGAATTTCTTGAAAGATTTCATACCCTGATTTCCAGAACCTGAGAATGTGAAGTCACTCCTATGATTCTGTTATGTTGTACATCACAGTTGACCTTAAAAATGGGGAGATTATTTGGGTACACCTAATCTAATCCCATTAGCCCTTAACAGCAGAGCACTTTCTCCTGATGGTGGCATAAGAGGAAAGCAGAAGACAGAACAGACATTCAGGGATATCTGAGGCATGAGACAGATTCAACATCCCATCATCACTGGCTGAAGATGGAGAGCTGCATAAAGGAGACTTCATTCCTGTAAGGACTGGATCCAACTGTAAGGAACTGGATCCCGCCAACAGCCTGAAGAAGCTTGGAAGCAAGTGTTTTCTCCAGAGCCCCTAGAAAGAAATGTAACCTTGGTATGTTGCTAGTTGTTTTGTGTGTTTTGTTTTGTTTTGTTTTTTTGAGACAGAGTTTTGCTCTTGTTGCTCAGGCTGGAGTGCAATGGCATGATCTGCGCTCACCACAACCTCCGCCTCCCAGGTTCAAGCCATTCTCCTGCCTCAGCCTCCCCAGTAGCTGGGATTACAGGCATGCAGCACCATGCCTGGCTGATTTTGTATTTTTAGTAGAGACAAGCTTTCCCCATGTTGGTCAGGCTGGTCTCAAACTCCCAACCTCAGGTGATCTCCCGCCTCAGCCTCCCAAAGTGCTGGGATTACAGACGTGAGTCACTGTGACCAGCCACTAGCTTTTATTTTAGCCTTGTGAGATTCTGGAGCAGAGAATCCAGCCAAGCCCACCAAAACTTCTGACCTACAGAACTGAGAATTAATAAATAGTATTGCCCTAAGGCCCTAAGTTTGCAATAAGTAATTAAGGCAGCATAAAGAAAACTAATACACCCACTTATCTTGTGTCATGGCAAATGTCTCTAAACAGTTTCAGTTTCTGTGGTTAGGACTGTTTCTACTGGATTCACCCAACAGAACCGCTTATCACAGTATTGAAAACAGTGTTGTTCTCTTCCTATTACTTTGACCTTGTTTGTCTTTTCTGTAGTGGTGTTGTTTTTTCCTTGTGCTGGTACCATATCCATTAATTAGTGACAGACACTTCTCGGGGTCATTTTATGCTCTACATTACCGGGTGCATTGTTTGTTGTGTTAGCTGAGGATGCTTGAAATTTCGTTAGCCTAGTCCTACCATCCTTTCAGCAATCTTTGCCTGTATCTACAGTTCTCCCATTTTAACCAAAGTGTAATAAATCAAAGCAGTCAAACTAACAGTGGAATTCATTTTATTCCCCACGTAACTTACTGTTTTAAGTATAAAATTAGCTGTTGTTTTGATACTTGGTAGGTTGCAGCATCAACAAGTTGAAGAACATTGGCAGCCTCACAATCATTATTGGAATCTGATAGTCATTGCTGCTACAGTGCGTGGCTTACTTCTCAATCATAGTAAAGTATGAAAATATCAGAATCTCTTAGAAAACTTTAGTCATGATGCATGACCTGAACTCTGTGAAAATTAACTCTTCTTTCCAAATAGAGTGACCAGCCTCTGGAAGCTACAAAACTCCACTTACGATTCTCTTGTACAAGGATCTCCAGCTGCAAAGAGGAAGGTCACTGGGCAGCATGGAAGCAGATTTCAGTCCAGTAGAAAAGGATGCCTGGGAGTCAGGCTGGGAGTTAGGGTTAGGGTTAGGGTTAGCAAATTAAACCTGGAGGGATAAAAATGAAAATTTGCAAATGAAAGAAAATCTTGAACACAAAGTCCCACCAAAACAGTTTGAAGATAGTGAATGCAGCCTGAGTCTAGAGGAAGTTGGAGAGAAGGTCTCTAAGAGCTCAAATAAAGGAACAGATTGAGGGATATGTGCTTCCATTCGAAGGAAATGAGGAGAAATTTTAAAAGCAGAGCAGGACCAGGTGCAGTGGCCCGTGCCTGTAATCCCAGCACTTTGGGAGGCTGAGGCAGGAGGAGCTCTTGAGGCCAGGAGTTCAATATTAGCCTGGATAACAAGTGAGACCCCATGTCTACAAAAAAATTTAAAAATATATAGCTAAGCATGGTGGCTCACCTCTGTAATCCCAGCTATTCAAGAAGCTGAGATGGGAGGATTGCTTGAGGCCTGGAAGTAGAGGCTCCAGTGAGCTGTGATCAAGCCATTGCACTCCAGAGCCTGGTGACAGAGCAAGATCCTGTCTCAAAAATTTTTTTAATTAAAAAAATTTTAAAAAGAGCAGTCAAACATGTGGCTACAAAGATCATTTAAAATAGAGATAATTTTAAAAGTGAGTAGCATTCATCTAGAAATTACTTTTTAAAGTTACATTATACCAAAATGTGTGTATAAGGATTTCTTTCCAGCTTTGATTACACATTTACAAAATTGGAAACCTTCTAAATAGTAAACAAGAGGAATATCCTATTCTCCCTCTCAGCATATCAGGCAGCTCTCACATAGTAACATCTAGATCTACATATATTGTAATGAAAAGATGTTTGTGACCCATTACCAAATGAGAAAGAAATCAGAATAAAGAATAATATTTTACAAAATGTCCTGAGTGCCTACTATGTGCTGGTTACTGGGCTTTTCTCATTGTAACCCCTATAGCAAGCCTCTGAGCTGTACATGGTATCGATACCTAATTTTGCATAAGGAAACTGAGCCTAGAAGTGATTAAATACTTTGTATAAAGTCACAGACCCAGTAAGAAGGAAGCAAAGCTGTGGTTTGAACAGGGGTCTGTCTGACTCATGCCCTAAACCACTGTACAGAAAAATAGACAGAATATAGTTTTTTAAAAAAACAAAATTTAAATACATAGTCAAAGTAAACTGTTTCATCTACTCTAAGATGCACCTTTTTTACAATCTGGCTGCATCTTAAAACCAAGTGTGTCGTACAATTGTTGACAGTCTGGAGTAAAGACATTGAATTCTTCCAAAGATTTGGAATTGCTCCTGGGAGTTTTTTAATTAAATTAAATTATCTTTAACACTTTTGGACCACATAGGAGCTGTAAATTCGGACCACAAACCTGCATATAAGTACCAGCTTGTGATACAAATTCTCAAGGGATAGCTTTTTTCTTCTTCTGCCAGTACTAAGTTAAGAATAAAAGTTTCCTTCTGTTCCTTTCTGTATTGTGTGTGGATCTTTTGTGTCCCAGATTTACTGGGGAGGAGCTCCAATTGGATTCCCCATGTTGATTGCTTTTATCTCTCTTAGTGGTAATATCTTACAATCAGTGACTTTTAAATTAGATAAAATTAGATACATCAGAATGTGAACAGTGGTTATCTGAGTTGTTTGCTTTTCTTTTTGCTTATTTTGTTTCCAAAGTTTTCTGCACAAAGACACACAAATTTGTATTTTTAAAGGTAATTTTTTAAAAGTTGAATAAGCCAGTAGATTGTAATTTCAAAACAACCAACTGATGTAGCTGGATTGTACCCTTGTAATAAAAGACATAAGCAAGAGAAAAACCTAGAAATGTATTTAATACAAGTTTCACATGACATCAGAGCCTTTGTAATGAAGTGAAGACCAGAAGAAGCAGTTAACCCTGAGTGTTTTTATACTATGTTTGATAAAGAGTAGAAAGTTGTGAGAAAACATGATACGACAAATAGGGGTATGAGCTAAGATGAGTAAACCAGGGGAGACTGAGCAAGTCCTGTTTATTCAGATTCCTCTCAGCCTCCCTCCTTCTTCAGAGATAAGAATGCTTTTTTTTTTTTTTCCTCTGGGTATAGAGAGGGACACCTCTCACATAATGATCTTTTCAACCTAAAATAAGTAATAAAGACTAACTTTCCAAAGCAAAAGAGTTTATTCAGGAATAGCAGAGGATTGCAATCTGGGCTACGTGTGCCATGACAGATGATAGGCGCATCAGTGTTGGAGCAAGGGAAAGCTTTTAAAGACAAAAAGAAGTCCATGTAAACTGTTTTGAAACAAAGACCATTGATTACAGGGGCTTGTTGCAGAAATTAACATTAGCTCAACAGTAGAAACAATAATTGTTAGAACAATAACCTTACCGGGTACCCTGAGATTTTGTGGAATTTCTTGCATGGGTCCCATCACAAGTGTAGGTGCATAAGGGCTCCCCCTTCATGACCTCCCAGCTCCCTTTTGTTAGGATTTGACATCAGTGTCTCTATCTTGATACCGATAACTTGATACTGATAACTTTCTGCCTTGATATTGATAACTTTCACAATCTTATGACCTGCTCAGGGCAGGATCAGAGAGTCTTTCCTGTACTTGCTTTTTATCAGATTTCTTCAGCTTAATATATGCAATACGCCAAAGCACCATATTTTGGGATAGTATGTCTTGAATCCCATCAGAATCACAAACATACTAATACCTAGTATGTCATGTTGTTCCCTGAAGAGGCTGTATATGCAAAGCAGCACCCAAATGAGAAAGGAGCCGAGAAACCAAAGAATGAGGCAGACAAATCCAGTTTGTTGGTAAAGAGCGTCTTACTGGGGGAATTTACACAGAAAAATGCGGCCTTAGACAGCTGCAAGACAGATAGACCTCCACTCCAGTTACTCCCAGACCACAGGGAAAGGGAATACACGCTGTGTGCGAGACAATTAAGGGCTACTTTCCAAAACAGGCAAGAGTGCTAGATGAGGCGTAACCTATAATTTGTGCATGCATTAGGGGTGCTTTGGTCTATAGGCAGTATTTATAGCGAGTACATGTTCTTACACTAAGGACAGTAAATAAAGTAGAAATCAGGAAGCATCCACAGGACAGGTTAATCAAAAGTCATTATGGTGGACTGGCATCCAAGATGGAGTCACCTTTTTCTCCATACATATATATATATATATGTATGTATATATAAATACATAGAGAGAGAGACACACACACATGTATTCATATCAAAAAAGAATTGTATACTATGTGCATAAGTACTGTGAATCATATAAGTATATACATATAGAAATTATATATGCTATATACCCATAACATATACAGTGTACTGGTATTTTATACTTTTGCTTATATATAGATAGATAGATATTTTCAATTTTTCTTGGGAGTTACTCGATCAGATAAAAAGTAGTGGATATGAAATTTGAGAGAAAGTCCCAGGCTTCAAGAGGTACTAGATTATCTGAGGAAGTAAGAAGAGGACATCATTTGATTTCATTATAGGCTTCATGAGTCCCTAAGTAATATTTACCTACCTAAGAATCTCAACAACATTCCAGAGTGGAATGACTCAGTTCCAGAACCCTACACAATCCCTTGTCCATTGCCAATCACACACACACACGCACCCCCACACACACACAGGTTTTTGATAGGCCATTATTGTTCAATGTATTCCTTCAGCACATTTAAGTAAGTTCTGGATCCCAGAAGTTGTCACAATGTGCTTCTAAGGAACTCTTGATGTTTAGCAGCTGATGGACAGAGGAGCACAATCAGCGACTGGGGCAGGAAGACATTGAAGCAGTTTTTGACACACACATGTAAGGAAAATAATAAAACAAAAGAGAGGGACTGGAGCACTGTGATGTGATGATAATAAGAAATGTATATTTCAGCCAGGTGCGGTGGCTCACGCCTATAATCCCAGCACTTTGGGAGGCCGAGGCAGGCAGATCACCTGAGGTCAGGAGTTTGAGACCAGCCTGGCCAACATGGCGAAACTCCATCTCTACTAAAAAAACAAAACTTAGCCGGGCGTGGTGGTGCGTGCCTGTAATCCCAGCTACTCAGGAGGCTGAGGCAGGAGAATAGCTTGAACCCGGGAGGCGGAGGTTGCAGTGAGCTGAGATCACGCCACTGCGCTCCAGCCTGGGCGACAAGAGTGAGACTCCGTCTCAAACAAACAAACAAAAAGAAATGTATGTTTTGTCTTTATCCTCAGTTTCTGGCACAGGGTTCTAAATCCTTGTAATTTCCTGGGTAGACAGAAGTGATAGAAACATGTTTCATTATTCATACAAGCCTCTTTCAGTAATACCTAAGTTTATGTTAATGAGATGATTCTTCACAGAGCCCCAGATGGCTTCAGGATGAAGGCTACTCCGGTCACCAGAGGAACCAACCATGTGATCAAAGTGTAGAACTTTCGGCCGCACCCCTAATCCCCAGGAGAAAGGAGAGATGCTCCATTTGAGTCAATCACCAACAGCCAATTATTTAATAACTCAGGATACAAAATCAATGTGCAAAAATTCCTAGCATTCCTATACACTAACAGGCAAGCAGAGTTAAATTATGAAAGAACTTCCATTCACAATTGTTACTAAAATAATAAAATACCTAGGAATACAACTAACAAGTGAAGTGAAGGACCTCTTCAAGGAGAACTATAAACCACTTCTCAAGGAAATCAGAGGGGACACAAGCAAATGGAAAAATATTTTATGCTCATGGATAGGAAGAATCAATATCATGAAAATGATCATACTGCCCAAAGCAATTTATAGATTCAATACTATTCCCATTAAGCTACCATTGGCATTCTTCACAGAATTAGAAACAATGATTTTAAAATTCAAATGGAACCAAAAAGAGCCCAAATAGCTAAGACAATCCTAAGCAAAAAGAACAAAGCTGGAGGCATCATGCCACCCAACTTCAAACTATACTACAAGGCTACAGTAACCAAAACACCATGGTACTGGTACAAAAATAGACACATAGACCAACAGAATAGAATAGGTAACTCACAGATAAGATCACACACCTACAACCATCTGATTTGAAACAAACCTGACAAAAAATAAGCAATGGAGAAAGGATTCCCTATGTAATAAATGTTGCTGGGAGAACTTGCTAGCCATATGCAGAAAATTACAACTGGACCCCTTCCTTACATCTTATACAAAACTTAACTCAAGATGGATTAAAGACGTAAATGTAAAACTCAAAACTATAAAAACCCTAGAAGAAAATCTAGGCAATATCATTCAGGATATAAGAACAGGCAAAGATTTCATAACAAAAACACCAAAAGCAATTGCAACAAAGGGAAATTTGACAAATGGGATCTAATTAAACTAAAGAGCTTCTGCACAGCAAAAGAAACTATCAAGAGTACACAGACAACCTACAGAATGGGAGAAAATTTTTGCAATCTATCCACCTGATAAAGGTCTGTTATCCAGACTACAAGGAACTTAAACGAATTTGCCAGAAAAAAAAACAGCCCCATTAAAAAGTTGGCAAAGGACATGAACAGACACTTCTCAAAAGCAGGCATTCATGTGGCCAAAAACCAAGAAAAAAAAAAGCTCACCACAGATCATTAGATAAATGCAAATCAAAACCACAATGAGATACCATCTCACACCAGTCAGAATGGTGATTATTAAAAAGTTAGGAAACAACAGATGCTGGCAAAGTTGCAGAGAAAAAGGAATGCTTTTATATTGTTGGTGGGAGTGTAAATTAGTTCAACCATTGTGGAAGACAATGTGGCAATTCCTCAAAGATCTAGAGGCAGAAATACCACATGACACAGAAATCACATTACTGGGTATATACCCAAAGGAATATAATCATTCGATTATAAAGATACATGTATGTGTATGTTTATTGCAGCACTATTCACAATAGCAAAGACATGGAATCAACTGAAATCCTCAACGATGATAGACTAGATAAAGAAAATGTGGTATATATACACCATGGAATAAAAGGAACAAGATCATGTCCTTTGTAAGAACATGGTTGGATCTGGAAGCCATTATCCTCAGCAAACTAATGCAGGAACAGAAAACCAAACACTGCATGTTCTCACTTAAAAGTGGGGGCAGAATGATGAAAACACATGGACACATGGAGGGGAACAACACACACTGGGGTTTGTCATGGTTAGGGGTTTGAGGGAAAGAGAGCACAGGAAGAATAGCTAATGGATGCTGGGCTTAACACCTAGTTGATGGGTTGATGTGTGCAGCAAACCACCATGGCACACGTTTACTGATGTAACAAACTTGCATATCCTGCACATGCACCCCAGAGCTTAAAAGGTGAAGAAAACAAAGATATGACCAAAAGATGGAAGCAGCACACACACACAAGCCTTATTTGGGTACCACTGTGACATGTTTCCAGGAAGGACAAGTCCCTCACAGCATGTGACTGTCCGGAGGTTACAGTGCAAGGGCCACTAGAAGGAGTTGGGGAGCTGATACTCTCAGGGGAGAGGGCAATTGGAGAGAGCGTTTACACATCTAGGTGACATCACACAGCAGTCCAGCAGAGAGGCTCTGGGTCAGAAAGCTCCAGAGGGCAGCAAGCAGCTGCTTGGGATCTTTATAGCCCCAGGATTTATCTTGTGTACGGCTAGTAGATGGTGGGCACAGTTTCATGGGGTGTGCAAAGCAAGCAGGTTTTAATTAACTAAAAATATGCTTATTGGAGCTATGTGTAAAACAACTGGATGTGTAACAGCTTGAGTTTGCTATTGGTAGGCTTTTGAGCTAACAGTTCTCAGCCTCCTGTGAACTGGTAGACAGCCCAGGGGTCCATATACAGAGGCCATTTTTGGCTTACTTATGTAACTCTTCCTTGCACATCCTCTTTCTTTCTTTTTTTTTTTTTTTTTTTTTTTTTTTTTTTTTTTTTTTTTTTTTTTGAGATGGAGTCTTGCTGTGTCACCCAGGCTCCAGTGCAGTGGCACGATCTCAGCTGTCTGCAACCTCCGCCTCCTGGGTTCAAGCGATTCTCCTGCCTCAGCTTCCCAAGTAGCTGGGACTACAGGCGCACGCCACCACACTCAGCTAATTTTTGTATTTTCAGTAGAGACAGGTTCTCACCATATTGGCCAGGCTGGTCTCACACTCCTGACCTCATGGTCCACACACCTCTGCCTCCCAAAGTGCTGGGATTACAGGTGTGAGCCACGGCACTGGGCCCTTTGCATATCCTATTTCTGCATGGAGCTGCTGTGCCTGCTCAGCCACACCTCATCTCTGGCAGCTCTCAGGTTCTGGCCATCTCCACATGGCAGACCCAGTCCATTCCCTTCTTGTCTTCATTCATTGACTCTCCAAGGACTTCAAACCAAGCTAGGGTTGTGATGCTCAGACTTTTGTTTCGTCTCCGATGGTCATGTCCTGCCTGGGCTCCCTTCTTATCCTTGTTCTTTCTCTGGTTCCTGGCTGGTTTCCTATACCCTGGTTCTCTCCTGCTTCACTTCTTTTTTGTTGCCTTTACAGTAGTTATCTCAATCTTGTTCATTATCTGCACTCTCCCCTTTTCTCCACTAAATTGTGAGGCAAAGAAAAACACATACCTCACCAGCTTTGCTCAGCTCTGGATCTCCAATGCCTGGAACAGTGCCTGACTCACTGTAGGTGCACACTGAATGAATGAACGAACGAATGAATGAAGGAATGAATGAATGAATGAATGGATGATCTATCTCACAGACGTGTAGTGTAAACCTCTGAGGAATGAAGTATACATTTTTTTCAAAGTCACTTATTTAAAGCAATAGTCTTTATGCATAAGTTCCAGGAAGTTTGTTTTAAACCACAAATTGATTATTGAAGTATTTTTGTCCCTACATTTAAATAGCTAATTCTCCTGCAGGATCACTTTATGATTAGCTTTGGTTTGGGGGTCAAAGGAGTTGCTTATATCAGTAACTATCCAAGAACAGTGATTATATTATGAATATTCATGATGACCTATTTTTTGACATGACTTTAAAGATGGGAAGACATTGCTCATATTTTACTTATCAAACAAATACTTTTTAAATTGACAGTTTTATTGAGGTATAATTGACAGACAAAAGAGTTGCACATATGTCTTAGTTCATTCATGCTGCTGTAACAAGATACCTGAGACTGAGCAACTTCGAAATAATAGAGGCCAGTCGCAGCGGCTCACGCCTGTAATCCCAACACTTTGGGAGGCCAAGGCGGGCGGATCACCTGAGGTCAGGAGTTGGAGACCAGCCTGGCCAACATGGTGAAACCCTGTCTCTACTAAAAATAAAAAATTAGCCAGGTGAGGTGGCAGGCACCTGTAATCACAGCTACTTGGGAGACTGAGGCAGGAGAATCACTTGAACTCAGGAGGCAGCGGTTGCAGTGAGCCAAGATTGTGCCATTTCATGGCACTCCAGCCTGGGGACAAGAGCAACACTTCGTCAAAAAAAAGAAAAAAGAAATAAAAGAAATTTATTTCACACAGTTCTGGAGTCTGGAAAGTCTAAGATCTAAGTATCAACAGGTTTAGTGCGTGGTGAGGGCTGCTCTCTGCTTCCAAAATGGTTCCTTGAATGCTAATTTCTCTGGAGGGTACAAACAATGCATCCTCAAATGGCAGAATGGACTGAAGGGGCAAAGTTGCCCCGTCAAGTCCTTTTATAAGGCACTAATCCTATCCATGAGGGGATTAGTTACCTCCTAAAAGAGGTAAGAGGTAACTAATTACCTCTAATTACCTCCTAAAAGTCCCCATGTTGTAATCCCATTGCATTGGGGAATAAGTTTCAACATGAATTTTGGAGGTGATATGAGTAGTCATACCATAGCAGCATGTTTATTGTATACAATTTCATGAGTTTAGACATATCCCATACACCTGTGAAACCAATCACTCTTTGGCAAAATATTCTTTGGAAAATACTCTTCTCACTAGCCCCATTGTAAACAAGCATATATCAGAGCAACTGAACATGTGAGAAACTTGAGTTGCAACAGAGAGAACAGGAGTAAGGATTCCGATTAATCTCCAAGTGTTTAGTGGAACAATCTTTTGTAGCATTCGTGTTTGTGCACATTTGCATTGGGGCTTTTCAGTATAATTTAGTGTAATCACCTCCACTAGCTTCTTATCAGAACCAACATTCATCATTTCATTAATTTCAATAAAAGTTTTGTATTGTTGAGCAGAAGCTCTTTAGTTTAATTAGATCCCAATTGTCAATTTTGGCTTTTGTTGCAATTCCTTTTGGTGTTTTAGTTACGAAGTCTTTGCCCATCCCTGTGTCCTGAGTGGTATTGCCTAGGTTTTCTTCTAGAGTTTTTATAATTTTAGTTTTTATATTTATGTCTTTAATCCATCTTGAATTAATTTTTGTATAAGGTGTAAGGAAGGTGTATAAGGGTCCAGTTTCTATTTTCTGCATATGGCTAGTCAGTTTTCCCAGCACTATTTATTAAACAGGGAGTCCTTTTCCATTGCTTGTTTTTGTCAGGTTTGTCAAAGATCAGATGGTTGTAGATGTGTGGTGTTATTTCTGAGGCCTCTGTTCTGTTCCATTTTTCTATATATCTGTTTTGGTACCATTACCATTCTGTTTTGGTTTCTGTAGCCTTGTAGTATAGATTGAAGTCAGGTAGCATGATGCCTCCAGCTTTATTCTTTTTGCTTAGGATTGTCTTGGCTATATGGATTCTTTCTGGGTTCCATATGAAATTTAAAGTAGTTTTTGTAGTTCTGTGAAGAAACTCAATGGTAGCTTGATGGGAATAGCACTGAATATATAGATTACTTTGGGCAGTATGGCCATTTTCATGATATTGATTCTTCCTATCCGTGAGCATGGAATGTTTTCCATTTGTTTGTGTCCTCTCTGATTTCCTTGAGCAGTGGTTTGTAGTTCTCCTTGAAGAGATCCTTCACGTCCCTTGTAAGTTGTATTCAGAGGTATTTTATTCTCTTTGTAGCGATGGTGAATGGGAGTTCACTCATGATTTGGCTCTCTCCTTGTCTATTATTGATGTACAGGAATGCCTGTGATTTTCGTATGTTGGTTTTGTATCCTGAGAATTTGCCGAAGTTATTTATCAGCTTAAGGAGTTTGGGGGGTGAGATGATGGGGTTTTCTAAATATACAATCATGTCATCTGCAAACAGAGACAATTTGACTTCCTTTCTTCCTATCTGAATACCTTTTATTTCTTTCTCTTGCCTGATTTCTGTGGCCAGAACTTCCAACACTTTGTTGAATAGGAGTAGTGAGAGAGGGCATCCTTGTCTTGTGCCAGTTTTCAAGGGAAATCCTTCCAGCTTTTGCCCATTCAGTATGATATTGCCTATGTGTGTGTCATAAATAGCTCTTATTATTTTTGAGATATGTTCCATCAATACCAAGTTTATTGAGAGTTTTTAGCATGAAGGGGTGTTGAATTTTATTGAAGGCATTTTCTGTGTCTATTGAGATAATCATGTGGTTTTTGTCATTGGCTCTGTTAATGTGATTGATTATGTTTATTGATTTCTATATGTTGAATCAGTTTTGCATTCCAGGGATGAAGCTGACTTGATCGTGGTGGATAAGCTTTTTGATGTGCTAATGGATTCAGTTTGCCAGTATTTTATTGAGGATTTTTGCATCGACGTTCATCAGGAATATGGGCCTGAAATTTTCTTTTTTGTGCCTCTGCCAGGTTTTGGAATCAGGATAATGCTGGCCTCATAAAATGAGTTAGGGAGGAGTCCCTCTTTTTCTATTGTTTGGAATAGTTTCAGAAGGAATGGTACCAGCTCCTCTTCGTAACTCCGGTAGAATTTGGCTGTGAATCCGTCTGGTCCTGGGCTTTTATTGGTTGGTAGACTATTAATTACTGCCTCAATATCATCAGAGTAAATAGACAAGCTACAGAATCGAGAAAAATTTTGAAATCTATCCATCTGACAAAGGTTTAATATCCAGAATCTACAAGAAACTTAAACAAA
>NW_016817195.1:338623-462521 GCF_001698545.2 Rhinopithecus bieti | reverse complement strand
AGAAAACCAAACACCGCATGTTCTCACTCATAGGTGGGAACTGAACAATGAGATCACCTGGACTCGGGAAGGGGAACATCACACACCGGGGCCTATCACGGGAGTGGGGGCAGGGGGGAGGGATTGCATTGGGAGTTATACCTGATGTAAATGATGAGTTGATGGGTGCTGACGAGTTGATGGGTGCAGCACACCAACATGGCACAAGTATACATATGTAACAAACCTGCACGTTATGCACATGTACCCTAGAACTTAAAGTATAATAAAAATAAAATAAAATAAAAAAAGAGAAATGCAAATCACAGTCACAATGAGATACCACCTCATGCCAATTAGAATGGTGATCATTAAAAAGTCTGGAAACAACAGATGTGAGGATGCAGAGAAATAGGAACGCTTTTACACTGTTGGTGGGAGTTTAAATCAGTTCAGCCTCTGTGGAAGATAGTGTGGCGATTCCTCAAGGATCTAGAACCAGAAATACCATTTGACCCAGCAATCCCATTACTGAGTACATACCCAAAGATTATAAATTACTCTACCATAAATACATATGCACATGTATGTTTACTACAGCACTATTTACAATAGCAAAGAGTTGGAACCAACCCAAATGCCCATGAGTGATAAACTGGACAAAGAAAATGTGGCACATACACATCATGGAATACTACGCATCCATAAAAAGAATGAGTTCATCTCCTTTGCAGGAACATGGATGAAGCTGGAAATCATCATCCTCAGCAAACTAACACAGGAACAGAAAACCAAACACCACATGTTCTCACTCATAAGTGGGAGCTGACCAATGAGAGCACATGGACACAGGGAAGGGAACATCACACACTTGTCAGGGGTTGGGGGTAAGGGGAGGGAGAGCATTAGGACAAATATCTAATGCATATGGGGCTCAAAACCTAGATGACAGGTTGATAGGTGCAGCAAACCACCATGGCACATGTATACCTATGTAACAAACCTACACGTTCAGCACATATATCCCAGAACTTGAAGTAAAATTAAAAAAAAAGACATACAAACTAAATTTTTTAAAAATGTGTTGCAATTGTTTTATTATTCTAGCATAGAAGAGTAGGCAAGGTATGGTTTCCCAGGTCTTACTTAAAACCCCAAGGGTTTTAGGGATTGAAAACTCACCATTCCAGCCATATTAATAATAGCTCATTCCTATTGAGTTCCTACTGTGTGCTGGCCTTTTTACCTAAATTATGCCTTTTAATTCTAAAAACACTTCTATAAAGTAGCTACTAATATTACTTCCAACTGACTTGGAGAGAGTAAAATATCACATATGTATGTGTGTGTGTTTGAGGATCTAAATTCAAAATCAGGCAGTCCTACCCACAGCCTACTTAATCATGACACTAGTCATAAAAATGATTCCTCTGGATTTGCAGTGTCCAGATTCAGTAGCTACTAACTCCATGTAGCTATCAAGCATTTCTGTGAATTAAAATATGCTGTACATGTCAAATACCCACTGGATTGTAAACATAATACAGCTATGTTAAGTAAAGTAGACTATATTATTAAAGTCAATCTCATATGAGTTCTTTTTATTTTTAATGTGGCTACTAGAAAATTTTAAATTATACATGGGGTTCACTTGTATGTCTGTAAGACAGCACATCCATGCATTCATTCAACAAATATTTATCTAATGCTTACTAGGTGGTTGGTACACAATAGAGTATTAGTCTGTTTTCACATTGTAATAATAGAATACCTGAGACTGGGTGATTTATAAAGAAAAGAGGTTTAAGTGGCTCAGGGTTCTGCAGGCTTTATAGGAAGCATGGAAGCACCTGCTTCTGGAGAGGCCTCAGGGAGCTTTTACTCATGGCAGAAAGTAAAGCAGGAGCCAGACTCTTACATGGCAGGAGCAGGACCAAGAGGGGGTTGGAGAGGTGCCACATACTTTTAATCAACCAGATCTCATTATAACTCACTCACACTATGCAGTACTAAAGGCAATGATACTAACCTATTTGTGAGAAACCATCCCCATGATCTAGTCACCTCTCAGAAGGCCTCACTTCCAACCTTGGGGATTATAATTTGACATGAGATTTGGGCAGGAACATTGATCCAAACCACAACAAATAGTGAATGAAAAAAGAAAAATACTTTCTGTGAAGAAGCTTGTATTTTAGTAGTGGAGACAAAAATAAGCAGGTTAAATGAGCAAAATAAATAGTCTTGGAGATAATGATAATGGTTAAGGAAAGAAAAGAAAGTAGGCAAAAGGAATATTTAGTTGAGGATCAAGAAGAGTTCGTGGTGAGAAAGTGGTATTTGTGAACACTGAAGGAATCTGAGGACCAAGCCATGTAAATATCAGAAGGAAAAGTAAATGTGAAAAAGAGGACAGAGTAAATGCAAAGGCACTGAGGCAGAAGAATGCCTGCTGGCTTCAAAGAACAGAGCGGGGCTAATACAGTAGGAGGGGCCAAATTAGGGGAGGGAAGTAGAGGGAGGTCAGAGATGAAGGGGTACTGTGTAGTCACAAGGGAGGGTTTTTATTTTTACTCTGAGTGGGATGAGAAGGCTTAGGATGACTTTTAACAGTGGAGTGCCATGACATGACCCACATGTTAACAGGATCCCTCTGGTTGCCACGCTGAGAATAGACTCAAGTAAGCAACAGTTAGGAGGCTCCTACAACAATCCAAGGAAGAGATGATGGTGGCATTAGGGTGGTGAGATGTGGCCAGATTCTCTATATAATTTGAAGGTAGAGAGAGCTGCCAGGATTTACCCCTGGGTCAGATTCTGGTCTTGAGACTGCAGGGTGTGTGATTTTACCACCCAGCCTGGTGGAACGATACTAACTGAAAACAGAAAGACTACAGCAGAGCAGTTTGGGTGGAGGGGACATTTCTGGAATATTTTGTTCCTTCTGAATAGAGGGTAGGGTCTTGGAAAAATTGCATATAAATGAAATAAGAAATGGGAACCTTTCCCTATGAACAATTTGGCACTGAAAGGGCCAGTAAGGCAATTTTCCCAAGTACAAAGCAGCAGTGTAGGAAAAACAGGAATTTGGTTTGAGGCAAGTAAAGTTGGAGACGGTTCTTAGATATCCAGCTGAGGTGCCAAGTAGATGGCAGAATATAGAAGTTTGCAATCCAGCAGATACAAATTTGGGTGACATAAGCAAATCAATAGATCATGAGTTATTAACAGGGGGTAAATTTATGAACCCATGGTAATCCAAATGCGGGTGGGAACTCAGATGAGGAAATAAATTACGTATTTATCTTTATTTATGACTAACTGAAATTTAGCATACCCTTCCTTTGTGACACTAGGCATAAATACCACAGCATTAGAAGAGTTGTGACTTTGGAACTGATAGAAATTACAGATTTTTTTCGTATTACATGATAGCTGCTATAATTTCTTGAAATATTATTTATGCTCATTATGAATTCAAAATTACCATGGCTATTTAGACCCCTGCTAGATCTTGTTATTTAATGTGTTGATAAAGCACATCTATTATTATTGAACCTTTTAAGAACTACTCGGATATACATATTCAATATAATTGGTTTCCTTTTAAATCTTATATATTTTATTTTATTTTAAAATGTTATTCTGAGAAGGGAGTTCATAGGTTTTACCAGTCTGCCAAGGGGGTTCATCATATAGAAAAGGTTATACACCCCTGAGAGAGGCAATATTTTAAATAATTGTTACCAAAACACCAAGGATTTTGTCTAGGCCCTCTTGCTCACTGCACAGAAAGCCAATCACTGAGACAACAGGCATTGCCAGGAAAGAAGGCTTTATTGGGGTGTGGCAGCCGAGAAAAGGAAAGATCAGTCTCAAATTTGTCTCTGCAGCCAACTAAAATTAGAGGTTTACAGAGCAAGGAAGAAATGTAATCATGTGTTCGAAAATAGGAATTAGGGAAGGATAAGGAAGAGGAGTTGGTCAACAGAAAGCAGGTTGTTAGTGAGACAATCATGATGGGTGAGGGTTCTGGTATCTCACTGTTATTTAGAAAAGTAGGTGAGAGTAGAAATGTGTAAATGGTGTTTATTTTGAAAGTAGTTCAATCAATAATTTGAGTTGGTCTCAGATCTTTTCCTTTAGGTAATGAGGAAAACTGTGATATGGGTACAAAGTTCTAATGTTCAAGGAAGAGTGGTCTTGTCCTTCAGAAAATCGTATTGATTAGGATTGCTCCAAATTATTTTAGTTGTGTTCACTATCTTCACTTGGATTAAATAGTAATAAAAGAAGTGAGACTTTCTAGTGAATTTTTATTCTAATCCTTTTATCACTGTGAGGTCTTCAAGTGTGTATTTGAAAACAAAGTGTGTACAAATGTTGCACTGGTTTGAAGACTCTTATTCTAATCAGTTGTCAGTCAACAACCCTTTCTCCTTACCCCTCTCTAATTCCTATCTTCCTACACATGCTTACATTTCTCATCTGTTCCATAAACTTCTAGTTTTATAGTCAATTGAGGAGATGTATTTCAGACTCATCTCCTGTTCTTCTCAGCTGCAGCACCCAGATAAAACATTCTTCCCTGGCAATACTTCTTGCCTTAGTGAATGGCTTTCTGTGTAGCAAGCAATGGGACCTAGACTGAATACCCGGTGTTTTGGTAACACCATGAGGCATGGGAAATTGCCTAAGTGGTGAGTGTAAGTAGGAAAGCTGAATACCAGAACTGAGCCTGAGGGAACTTCAATATTCAGAGACCGAAGGTAAAGAGCTGAAAAAGGGTCCAGAGAAGGAGGAAACCAGGCGAATGGGGTGTCCTAGAAACCAAGTGAAGAATGTGTTTCAAGAGGAGAGAGAAATCAACTGCACCAAATACTGAAGGTCAAGTTACATAACCACCAGAAAGGACCACTGGACTTACTAATGTTGATGTCATTGATGATGCTGATAGGAGTAATTTGGGTGCCTTCCTAGGAGTGAAAACCTGGCCGAAGTCCATTCAATGGAAAGAGTAAAATTGGAGATGGAGAGTATAGACAAAGCAGTCAAGAAGTTTTGTTGTAATGGGGAGTCAAGATATAAGGAAATAGCTGGAAGATGAAATGGGGGTCAAAGAAGTTTTTTTCTTTTTATCTAATAATGGACAAATAGAAGCAGCTTGTATACTAGTGGATATGATTGGTGGAAATTGCCCATGTATAGAGAAGCTTTAAAATTGTTGGAGCGATGTTCAACATTGTTGTTGGACAACAATGGATAGGCTATTCATGGAGAGTTTGTTCACCCATGATAAGGGTGAGAGACATGAAATTACGTGGGCACAGACACAGGTAAGTGGGTAGGTATAATGATGGGAGCTTATGGAATTTCCTTTCTGGTTTTTCAAATTTTTTCTTAAAAATAGGAAGGAGGGCATCAGCTGAGATTTGGAGGTCTAAGAAGAAAAGAAAAAGAATGAAATTGTCCTCTGGAGAGACAGAGGGTGGGTGATGATCTCAGAAAACAGCATGATCGCCAAGCAGCATGAATGGGCTAATTTGATGTTAGCAAATGTGATGTTAGAGTGAAACCTGTGCACATCACTGTGTGTTTTCCAACCATGTTCAAGAAGCCCAGGAAATTCCACTAATCAAAAAAGGCAAGGGACTTGAATATATAGGCTAAGAAGAGATTTTAATTATTGACCCTGGAAGTTTAGGATAGAAGTCCTTACCTTTAAGAAGTGAGGATATGAGAGAAGTGAGGGACAGTGAAAAGATGTTAGGACCCTTGGGGGTAGTGGAGTTGTTGGATTTTCAAAATCAGGATATAACTGGGTGTGGTGGCTCATGCTTGTAATCCCAGCACTTTGGGAGGCCAAGGTGGGTGGACCACTTGAGGTCAGGAGTTTGAGACCAGCCTGTCCAACATGGTGAAACCCCATCTCTACTAAAAAGACAAAAATTAGTTGGGTGTGGTGGTGCGTGCCTGTAACCCCAGCTACTTGGGAGGCTGAGGCAGGAGAATGTCTTCAACCTGGGAGATGGAGGTTGCAGCGAGCTAACATCATGCCACTGCACTCCAATTTGGGTTCAAAAAAAAAAAAAAAAAAAAAAAAAGAGGAAAGAGTTCTAAAGGTAGGGGATGGGAGAGATGCAGAGTTTGTAGTTATTAAATGACAAAGAAGGAGTGAGGGGCTGAGATGGAGGAGGACAAGTTCAATAACAGGTGAAGCTAAAGGAACTGCAAGGATACATAGGTATTGAAATCCCCAAGAATTAAGACAGTAGAATCAGAGAGAGCAAGCCAGGTGCTAAAATCTTTAAGAAAGGAGAAAGAGTGACGGCTGTCATGATGAGAGGGACAAGGGTAACTGCCCCAAGAGGACAGTGGTTGGGTTGGTTCAGCTGCTTGCATGTGCAGTCAGAGCTAGAGTGGATGAGACATGACAAACTCAACCCTTGATTTAGCCACACAGCAGCCAGCTGTTCCCTCTGCATAAATTTGGTCTCAGGATTGATGCAATCTGAAATCTGAATCCATCCAGTTTGCTTTACTGTGGCATATCTGCATAGAGAGCCGCCTGTAAAATTCTGACCACTAAAAGTGGGTTATGATATTGCCTTTTATTTAGTTGACAAACACAAAAATCCACAGAGTAAAATGAACAGCTAGCTCATTTGCTAGTGGTTAAGGATGAGCATAGCCTTTCCCAAAACCCTGTGACATATTTCACAAGCCAAATCTTTAAATGCTTGATAATGATTGGAGGAAAGTGTTATTTTAATTATTTTCATATGAAACATTTTCAAAACCTCCTCATGGAACCATTTTTGCATATCCTTTAATTATTCATCTCTTTGTTCCAGTGATAAGCTTTGCCAGGGCAAGCCCGTGCCAACATTCTCATCTATCGCTTCTCTCTCCAAATTTGGAATATCCATTACTCATACCCTGAAACGGCCACACGTACCTAAATTAATGGTCAATGGAACAGGAGTTCTATTCATAATCAGGAAGTAATTAAATTTCATATGGCACACAATTCAGAGAGTTATTTTTTAAACACATTCTCAAGAGATGAAGACTAGATGTTTTATTTAGAAACGTCCATTGTGTTCTCTCTCCAAGGTCTTTGCACACATTGTTCGGTCTGCCTGGAGCCTTCTCTCCTCAGACATCTGCTCGGTTCATTTCTTATTTCATTTGGGTCCTTAATCAAATGTTACGTCAGCAGAGAGGACTGTCCTGGCAACCCTGCAATGCCCCTCTTACCCAGTGCTCCTATCACCTATTGAACTGCTCTATTGCATTTTTTTAATCGTTACTATGTCTGCTTTGGTCACTAGTGAACACTCAATTCCTAGAACCCTGGATCTGGCACAAAGCAGGCACTCGGTAAACATTTATTGAATGAGAGAACAGATGAGGGCATGACGGAACAAATGAATACAAAAAATATCATCCTGGGGAGAGAACAAGTTTTAAGAAATGTTTTCAGTTCATAATAAGAAAGCAATCATTTAAAAAATATTTTCTGCAAGCTTGTCATTAAACTACAGTAATAGTCACAGAAGGAGCTGAAATAAAACTTTCTGTTTAGAAGAAAATTCTACTTAACTAGGAAAAGTAGAAGAGATGTTAGTCCAGAGGACAATTTTATTTGAAAGGCAAGTACTTGAAAACAAATCTTACAATGGAAGTGTTTTGTCAAGCACACAGCATGCTTGACAAAGCAGTTTCATTAGTGTGATTTATGTAATAATGGGTTTGAGCATGTCAAGATAAAACACATATTAAACATAACAACTACACAAAAATGTACCCATGTATCCTTCTTGTCTAGTTCTGGGAAATAGGTAAGTCCCACTTTTGGTTGATAATCACATTGAAATTTATGGCAGTTGCTGTGTTAAGCTCCATGAGGTTTTCCCTGCCAAAGGATCAATTTAATGTTCTGCCCTAAGAAGCATCAATCGTCTGAATAATTTCCTCCTTATAGATTCAGGCAACGTGAGACAGCATTTTCAGATATTCCTGGCTGAATCCCAACCCAATATTCACAAATTCATTGATCTGGTCGGGGCGAATGAGGAAGGAGGTTGAGGTAGGATTGGGGGAGGGGTGGACACAGATGCCAGAGTGAAAAAGCTGAAGTACTACTTCCATTTTTTGTGCAGACCTAGAAATAAAATGTAACTCCAGCTCCGTTTCAGAAATTGCACTACTTCCCTATTTCTTATTTTCCATTTTTCCTTTTAGAGGATGACGTTCTGCTAGCTTTCTGATATTATTATTCATAGACATTTTTCTGTCTATTCATTTCTAAATGTGTATTATATATAATTCACTCAACCCCAAGATATTGTTCCATTCTTTCATACCAGTTCTTTGGGCACCTACTTGGGCAGAAATCCAAAAATGCTCTTTTGGAATTATTTGATTTAGTTTGGGTAACCTGAAAGATAAATTTCATAAAAGTCAAAAGGAAAAAATATTCACCTCTATTCAAGACATCATGCCCAACCAGCTACCTGAGTTAAACCATGTGTACTCTCTCATTAAGATTTCTACTTATTTGGGTGGAGCAAGATGGCTGAATAGGAACAGCTCCAGTCTCCAGCTCCCAGTGCGAGCCACACAGAAGACGGGTGACTTCTGCATTTTCGACTGAGGTACCAGGTTCATCTCACTAGGGAGTGCCGGAAAATCGGTGCTGGTCAGCTGCTGCAGCCCAACCAGTGACAGGTGAAGCAGGGCAAGGCATCACCTCACCTGGGAAGCGCAAGGGAGAAGGGAATCCCTTTTCCTAGCCAGGAGAACTGAGACACACAACACCTGGAAAATTGGGTAACTCCCACCCCAATACTATGCTTTACCAAGGGTCTTAGCAAACGGCACACCAGGAGATTATATCCCACACCTGGCCGGGAGGGTCCCACGCCCACGGAGCCTCCCTCATTGCTAGCACAGCAGTCTGCCATCTAACAGCAAGGCAGCAGCGAGGCTGGGGGAGGAGCACCTGCCATTGCTGAGGCTTAAGTAGGTAAACAAAGCCACTGGGAAGTTCAAACTGGGTGGAGCCCACAGCAGCTCAAGGAGGCCTGCCTGTCTCTGTAGACTCCACCTCTGGGGACAGGGCACAGCTAAACAAACAAACAAACAAAAAGCAGCAGAAACCTCTGCAGACGCAAACGACCCTGTCTGACAGCTTTGAAGAGAGCAGTNAAAATAATAATAATAATAAATAACAAATAAAGATTTCTACTTATTAAAAGACTTAAAACTTGTTTTCAAGATTTTAATCCACGTCTTTGGCACATAGCCCTGTGGTGGACTCTTGATCTTACCCAAGTTATGGAGGAGCCACATACACAATTTTTATCTGATAGAACTTGAAGTTGACTTTCTTCTCTCTCAAATACTGTCCACATCTTCCAAGAATAAAAGCCTTAGAAGAAAAAGGAGGCAAAATATTTGTCCAGAATTTCAGATAATATTGCTGTATACGCTGGGAGATTTATATTCTGTAGTTTGAAAGTGGCCAGTAACTTTCATTCTTTAATTCACTCACTCATTCACCCTTCGTTCATCAACCCTTTTTGTAAGTCCCTACAAATGATTTGGGAGTGTACTAGGTGCTGAAACAGTACAATCATCAGGAATGAGTCCCTACCTTATTTTCACCAATGTCCTCTCACCCTGGGAGGCACAGTCTCTTGTTGTTGTCATGTACAGAAACCCAGTGTTTCATATTCACCTAGCCGACATTTGTCAGAGTGGAGTAATCAGCCAACTTCAAGAAGTAGACATTTCTTCAGGCTTATTTTGCAAGTGGATGCATAATAACCACTTGAGGAGGATGCTGTCTTTACTTTCTAGGCTATGTCAGGATGTCTACAGAGGATGATCAGTGAATATATTCAAAGATCCTTGATAGACTAATTTCATTTTACTGCACTGGGCCCAGGAAATGGTGCTTCTCAAAAGGGTCAGATCAGACGTACTACAGCATCTGATGTTTTCTTTACCTTCCGCCATGAATAATTTATGCAAAACCATTCTCAAATTCCGAACAACACAAATAGAGAATGAATTATTAATACAAGCTTCCCCAACCTCATCATTTTCTCTTCCTTTTGGCCTTTATATTTCTCACCCCTCTTGTCATGACTCAGTAGAAAAGTCTCTATTCTGGGCTCTTCTGTCAAACAGCTGTGCATTCAAAATATCTGTGTCTTATTCCATTATCTGTAAAGGGAAGGATTGGATTAAATGATTTTATGGCCTGTCAGCTCTCACAATTTGTCTTTTTTTAATATCAAGATTTAGGAGTATGAGTGACTTTTTCCCTCCAATGCAGTGCAACTGCTTCTCTGAATAAGGATTTGAGAAATCTTCATCTAGCATTAGGTGGAGATCAGTGCTTAGAACAGAAGAATAAGTTTTCCACTGGTTGATAGCATAATAATGGACCCAAGTCATTGGTAGCACTGCTCAAAACCAGAAGAAGATAAGGAGAAAAGCAAGTAGAATATGAAAATTATAGTTTTCTCATCAGTTAATTCTGTGAAAAAAAGATTCTTCCAGTTCTTCCCTGTTTTCCCACGTCATCTCCTGGCAGACTGCCAACCCTCTCCTTTTATGTCACAAGTTCTAACCTGGTTGATGTGCTTTGCCTTTATTTCCTTCTTGCCATTTTCCACCTTCATCATTCCTCTCTCCTCCCCACCCCATCCCCATTCTTCTTTTCTTTTTGTGCTACCAACCAATAGCTATTTTTTCCCATCTGCTATGGAGCTGAAAGACAGTGGAGAAAGAAAGAGACAGAGAGGTGGGCATTGTCTTGTGGAAGAGAGAAATGCGACTGAGAGCAAGGAGTGATTTTCCTTATTCCTGGTACAAGAGCAACTCATTGAGATTATGTGATTGTGGGGTCTCGTGGACATAAAATGAAACCTGATATCGATGCGGATAGCCTTAGCACAACTGGTAATGGGTGAGCAGTCTAGCAGGATGTGGTGCCCTGAGGGAGCCAGGAGTCCCAGACTTGACAGTGGCTGCTATGAAGTCAGCAATCCGTCAAAGCAACAGGAGGAGGAGGGACGGGGAAAGGTGGGGAGAGATGGAGAGAGCAAGAGAGGCATGTAAGGGGAAGAGAGAGAGGATGTGCTTTGGGATCTGATAGTATTTGCCTCTAACTCAGCACATCTCACCCAGGAATACCTGGCTTGGTCTGAGGGTACATGACATCAGATTTCAAAGATCTTTCAGCACCATTTAAAAAAAAAAACTATATCCACAAAAAAGTATGTGGACAGCAGATGAATTCTGAACTCTTGCTATGACTTTTTGTTGGTATCCCAAGATTAAAAGCCCCAAGTCCAACCTAGTGTGTTTCTGCACCAACAGGTTCATCAGACATACACAGTAGGGCTTATACCCCTAGCAGTGAGGGGCAATGGATGCTTCCAGTCAAAAAACTAAAAATGGATGAATATAAATGCATATAGACACTATAAATGGACTTGACTTTCCCTGTGGAAATACCCTGGAACATGATGATGATGGTGTTTGGAGGGACAAGAACTCTTCAGTGAGAGGCAGCGAGAAGTCCCTCCCTAAGTGCAGGTGGCCCTCATCACTTCCTCTTAAGAATTCATCATGGAGAGAAGCTCTATTGGTCCCTGTATCCCAACCGTGGCTGCAGGATGGAAGCACTTGGCGCCTGGGTCCCACCACTGGAAACCCTGATATGATTCTTCTAGAAATGCATATATACATTGTAAGCTAAAACTAAAATCCTAAGCTCCCTCCACCAACCGACTGGACAGATTGGCTAAGAGGACCCCAGAGAAACCTCAAAAACTGAGTTCCCAGCCATGACAAGACCGGTCAGACACACCTCATCACACACCCTCCCTTTTGTGGTTTAGACTCAACAACTGGCCAGCATTAATGTTAAAATACAGATCATAAGAACAAGAGAACACACTCTGTGGCAATGAGATATCAAATTATAAACAGGACCCAAACTTGTGCCACGTAAGGGTTAAGTCACACCCCCCCCCCCCACACACACACACACACTTAAAGAGTAAGCTATATTCTAACTGCCACAGGTTTTTCTTCTTCCTTAGCAGCTAAGCAAGCCCTCACCTCGAGATAAGCAATATTAAAACAATTAGCAGCTCATCCACTGCCAGGCGCTAACTCCCACCCCTCAGTTCCTCCAGCCATAACTGCAGCTTTGATCAGACAAGAGACTGATTTTAGTAACTTTCTTCTGATTAGAAGACCACTGACCATGGACTGGAAGTTTTCAGAGGCTGAGCACTTGAATGCGTTTATGTCCTGAAAAGACCTTTTGACAAATATGGCCTGTAATACATGTAATACATTTAAATGTCTCCACCCCAAAGTAAACATGGGTCATCTGTTACATGCCTGTTCAGTGCACATACATCAGGACATCCTTCATGAATATTCATAACTTCCCCGTCACGTGTTGAATATGTATACTTAGCCAACCCATTCAGCTTAAATTTGTGTCTTGCCCGTTTCCCTCGAAGTACCTGCTTTTAGGCTTTGAACAGAGGCTATGCTTCCTAGCCTGTCAGAATGGCCACCTTGCAGGCTGTAACCCCTCATAAGAAATAAAGTCTCCTTTCCAAATTTACAGATTGTCTGATTTTTAAGTTGACAACACATGTATAGACTCGGGTAAAGTGCATAGTACCATAATGGCAAAGGAGAGGCACCTGGCGAAGCGGATCAGGGAAAGCTTCCAAAGGGGAGCTGAGTTTAAATAAACAGGTGGAAGGGGTGTGGGAAAAGATACAAAGACATAGAACAAGAGGGTAAACTTGAAAATCTACAAGTGTTTAATGTTGCTAAGGCAGAAGTTTCAATCTTGGCTTCCTATTAAAAGTTGCTCACCGGCCGGGCGCAGTGGCTCACGCCTGTAATCCCAGCACTCTGGGAGGCCGAGGAGGGCGGATCACGAGGTCAGCAGACCGAGACCATCCTGGCTAACACGGTGAAACCCCGTCTCTACCAAAAATACAAAAAATTAGCCGGGCGTGGTGGCGGGCGCCTGTAGTCCCAGCTACTCGGGAGGCTGAGGCAGAAGAAAGGCGTGAACCCGGGAGGCGGAGCTTGCAGTGAGCCCAGATCGCGCCACTGCACTAAAAAAAAAAAAAAAGTGCTCAGGGTATGTTTTTGGGGAGTAGCTCAGGCAACTCCCAGAAGAATCATATCGAGGTCTCCAGTGGTGGGGACCAGGCACCGAGTGCTTCCATCCTGCAGCCGCGGCTGGGACGCAGAGACCAATAGTGCGTCTCTCCTGACCTTAGGGAGGGACTTCTCTCTGCCTTTTACTGAGGAGTTCTTGTCCCTCATCAACACAGCATCAGCATGTTCCAGGATATTTTGTTTCTTGTTTGTTTTCCCTCCACAGGAAAAAAGTCAAGCCAGATTCCACTGAAAGTGTAACTTTTGAAGTGAGCTAAGGAAGAAAAATATTAATTGATTTTGAAATAAATTCTGCTTTGGGATTGAAAAGATTCTTAGGAGACAAAAAAGAATATTAGCAATATTTTAATTGACATCTATAAAGACCCAGTAAATAACCCCAAACAATATCAACTGGTGAAAAAAGTCTACAAATTAATAGTTTAAAAATTGTATCAGCCATTCCTGAGTTTATCAATCTTTTTAAAGTATTTTGTTAGATCCTTCATGGAAAGATAAATTACGCCTTCTTGTCATGAAGTTCCTCCAATCCAGCATTAAAAGGTCTAATTTCAAATTTGCCACTAGAAAACATCCCACTGCACTGTGAAGATATACTAAGAATGAGTGTAAGCCATCCAGTCACACATTACCACAAAGAAAACAAATCAGTATCCAAATGAGCATATTTAAGAGCAATCAATACACAGCCACTTATATCACATCTCTCAGCAACCAATTATGAGAACCAGGACTTTCACCACCAAAATCAGGAAATTTCTGGACAAACCAAGATAGGCTGTCCATCCATTTCATGAGGTTCTCCTGCCCTGTTCTTGAGAAAAGAGGAAAACAAAAACAAAAACTGGAATCTCACCTTTGGTTTGTTCCCTGGCTTTCTCCCTAGTTGATGTTACAGGCTGACTTGTGCAATTGCTGGCAACTGCTGATTGCTGACACACAGCACTCTCCAACACATTTGGGATGTTTGTGAGGTGTGGCTGATGTCATGGTAAAGAGGACCATATGTCGGTGGTTCTTCAACATTAACTCAAAGATTTTAATACAAAGTCTCCAAGACACAGTTTCAGATTGCCTCTCTGTAGGGCTGGTGTTTGTTCTCTGCTCTCTTGAATCCCTGAAGACAAGAAACTTGAAGAGGGGATGGCTTTGATCATCTGCTGACCTGCACTGTGGCCATGTGCTTTTCTGCAAGCAGTCTCTTCCCCTCTTACCTCAGGGTGATTGGCAGCTATTTCCCATGCTTTTAGGAATGTATAACCCTTCTCAGTGCTTGTCTTCCCTTGACATTATCTCTATCCAGATCTATCACAATCCGTGTTGCCTGGAGCTGGAGATGCTGAGAAAAACACATTTCACAGAGCATTACAAGTATGGTCAGTACCTAAGCCCTGCTGAAAGTCTTCCAAGAGCCAAAAGTATTCTATTCATAGTCAGCCTCCATGATTCCCAAAACTTACAGGTGTGGAGATCTGTAAGGCGTGCCCTTAATCCTGTGTGCAGTGAAGAAACACAATGGGAAAAGACTGCTTTATCAGCTCACATTGAAGCATTTCAGCAAGCTTTCACTTACTCCCGTGATGTTAGCATTACTCAAAAATGTTTAGAATTAAGTGCATGTTTTGGGGCAGCCATTAAAAGCAATCATTCAGGGTCCAGCAGGAAACAAATGGCATACTCAAACCAGTATGTTCATACTGTTTGCCCCAATTTTCTTTGAGACAGTGATAGGCCTCTCTTATTCTTTTAGTTTATTCTTTCTCAATCTTCTTGTCCAATGGCCTCTGTGCAACCAACTCCCAGATATTTCTCCCTAGCTCTTATATTTCTTGAGAACTTCAGCAGCTGAATTTATTTTCTAGTGCAAGTGTCCTCAGCCCTGATTACACATTGCAATCACCGTAGCTTTTATAAAATACCAGTACCCTGGCTCCACCCCAGAACTACTGATTTAGTAGGTAAGAGTGGGACCTAGTCATCCACATTTTATAACCATTTAGGAAATTCCCATGTGTCCCAGAGTTAAGAAATACTGCTTTAGTCTCCTCAACTCTACACATCCAAAATGGAACCCCACAATTCAGGGGGTTTTTTTCCCTAATTTTCCTGTTTCCATTATAAATTTACTACTTCCCAGGAGCCCCGAACCAAAACCTTGGAGTTTTCTTTGCCTTGCCTTCCTCTCCCACCTTCCTTTAGGCAATTGTTTACCAAGTCATGAAGCTTTAACCTCATATGATTTGCCCAATTATTCCCCATCTTCCACCTCCACTGTTGGCTCTGAAGTTGGATCAATGGCCGCACAGAGTGGACGTCTCTCATCCTCTAGAAGTGCCCAGCCTCCAGCCTGAGCATACGGAGATTCCGAAGGGGTATGGCCAGTGTCCACTCCACCCCCATTCACAGTTAAACAACATTTAGTCCATCATCAGCAACCTTGCAAGCAGATATTATCATCCCCATTTTATTTAAAAGCTTTCAGTCTGAAATGTTGTAAAATCAAGACAGTTATATTACCAAGGTGATAGAATCATGGGTAATTTTTTTCTTTTATCTTTTCTCCTTATGAAGGTTAAATGATGGTTCATAGAAAAGAATAGACTCAAGGACTTATCCCACCCATCAAAGAATAGTAGATCAAATATCAAGACCTAGGAGGAAAAATTTTTAATGACATCCCTCAGACTTCGAATATAAAACCCCAGGAATATTGTCAGCCACAGCCTCTAAGTTGTCACCTTTGCCAAGAAAGCAATCAACTTATTGAGGTCAGGAGATCTTTCCAGATATCTGCTTTTATAGTGACAGACAAGGTCCTACATGATTTGTCTCCACCACTCCCTTCACCTTCACACCCTCCTGTTTCCAACCCCAGCCACATGGGCTTCTTGCTGTTTTTCCTAATATTCCTCACCGCCTCTGAGTAAGGGTGTTTGCCCTAGCAGCTGCCTCTATGTTGGTGGACTCTTCCCCCAAGCAGCCTCAAATTTCTGAGCTCAGTCCTGGCTCCAATGACCCCCTCTCAATGATACCTTCCCTGATGGCCCTATCTGAAACTTAAACTATCCCCTGCTCCTCGATCCTTTCCTTTCATTTCTCTCTAGAGCACTTCTCACCATCTAACATCAACAGAATCACAGCAAACCCTTCTAGAAGGCTCACTGCATGCTGGACTTGTTCTAAGAGCTTTGCATGCACTATTTCATTTAACCCTCACAGCAGCATTGCAGAGTGAGTCGCCTGTTGATCCCATTTCACAGATGAGGAAACTGAGCCACAGAGAAATTAAGTAGCTTGCCCAAGATTACAAAATGGTCAAGCAGTGGTGCCAGGACTGAAACATCAGGAGGTCGGCCTGGAAAGTGCACAGTCCTGCCCACTATGCTTTCCTTACGTAACATATCCATTTTGTTTATTTTGAGTCTCCCCCTCTATACTGTAAGCTCTGCGATGGCAGGAATTTGGGCTTTTGGGGTTTTGGTTTTTTTTGGTTGTTTTTTTTTTTTTTTTTTTTTTTTTTTTGAGACAGAGTCTCACCCTATTACCCAGGCCGGAGTGCAGTGGTGCCATCTTGGCTCACTGCAACCTCCAACTCCCGGGTTTAAACGATTCTCATGCCTCAGCCTCCTGAGTAGCTGGGATTACAGGTGCGTGCCACCATGACCAGCTAATTTTTTTGTGTATTTTAGCATAGACAGGGTTTCACCATGGTGGCCAGGCTGGTCTCAAACTCCTGACCTCAGGTGATCTGCCCACCTTGGCCTTCCAAAGTGCTGGGATTACAGGTATGAGCCACCGTGCCTGGCCATGGCTTTTTTTTAAATTGCTATATCCCCAGTGCTCAGCATAGTGCCTGACCCACAGTCAATGTCTAATACATTTGTCTAATTATTAGTTAATTGATACATCCCCATTACCCACCCCAGCCACTGGTAAATTTTTGCGTACCCGTTAAGTGCCTAGTAAATATTTTTTAAACGTGAAGTAAATCCCTAAGGAGTCTTTTTCTCCCCATACTCCCCCATCCCCTGCTCTGGGAGGAAGCATGGGAGCAGGTATTAGGGTGGAACTCTTTCCACCTGACTCTTGGCCAAGGCCCCAAAGGCCAAGAACACAACAGTAAGTGCTGAGGGCCCCTCATTCCCAAACAAAGTGCTTGGCCGGTGATGGAGGATAAGCAAACGAGGCTGAGAGTCTTTCCCAAAGCCAGATGAGCACGGGAAGCTCACCAACACAGGCGGCTTCTACCCTGACATCTCTCAGACTCCCATCAGCTCCAGAAGCCAAACCTGACAGCAAGGGTGATTCTGAGAGCTGTGTGTCAGCTTTCATCTCTTTCTCTGGGCCAGGCCTGAAATATAGGCAAAAGCCACATCTCAGCACTTAGTCTCAAAGGTGCGTAGCCATCCTGGCCTGGGAACTGGGAAACCCGGGTGAATGGGAATCGTCTTCCCCTGCTGTCAGCGTGTGTGCGCGCACACACACACACACACACACATTCACACACAGCATCATACTCTGCCCCTCCAAGTATCCTTTTCTTTAACCTCTTTGGCCAGAAAGCCCTTTGAGCTCAATTTTGCGGCCCCACAGTCTCTATGAAACCTGTGCTCTCCAATCATTACCCTCAGGACAATACCTGACATAAAAAGAACCCGATGCTCCGTTTTAGTGAATCTACAAGGACATGCAACCTACTTTGAAATATGCTTTAATTCACATTCACCCTGTCCATCCATGCCCAGTCTCAACCCAGTTTGCCAGGATCGAGCCTCCCCAATGAAGGCAACAATCATAAGGAAGATCAAAAATCACTTTACTGCAAAGCCTGCTTCCCTTTGGAATTAAGCAAGGCCAAAACACCAAATCAGAATACCTCCAGCCTCCTTATTAACATATTTGGTTAGCAACAAGCTGCTTCAACCATGTCTCATCTAACCTTTGCAGAAGAGCTCACGTTGAATGACGGGGCAGCCTGCCCTTCCCCAGTGCAACTCTCTGGATACAGTCTCCATCTCTGGGCAGCTGCTGACCCCACCTCACCATCTATCAAGATGGCCCTCTGCCCGTGAGGGGAGAAATGAGCCTGTAATTTATTGCACCCAGCAAAGGCACCCAGGAAGATGGGGGTTTGCTAGATCAGTGGCATTGCAATTTCACATTCTACCCCTCTTGCTGGAAGCTCTCCCTGATAGCACCTGTTGACAACTGTACTTGTGGAAGAACCTGGGTATCCCACAGCACAAGAAGGGAGTATCCGCCAGCAAGGGAGGTTCATATGAGAATCAGTCCCGACAACAGCCTGTGCAGCTCCTCCTGAGTCTGGCGAAGATTTGGAAAGCTCAGCTCCGTTTGTATAGTCCTTCCCCGCTGTTACAATCACCTGGGAAGAATTTGCCAGTAAGGGAAGAATTGGAGCAAGCTGACCTGGTTGTCTCTTTGCAAGCTCTGACAGCATATCTGAATAATGGAAATAATTGGAAGACAGTGTCAGCTACAGGATTGTGCGGTTACTTTAATTGCCAATTTGCTTCCTGTATAACTGCTCAAGTGTGGGGAAAATCAGTGTATGGAAATGACGCTGCCCCAGACACCCAATTAGTCACATTCCTATCAACTTGGTTTCTGTCTTCGGGCAGAATGTTTGCCATTTGGTGGAGGGAGAGGGCTTCAAGGTAAGATGGGGAAATCGTGATAAAGAAATAATAAATAATTCAACAGACCAATTTGCAATCAAATAAGGATGATGATGAGCTTGTTCCTGTGCACCATTTAATAAGAAAAGAGAGGAATGTACATTTTCTGGGATACTTTGGACTTCAATAAAACACCCATGACAGTCACTACAATCCTATCAAACTAAGCAGATAGCATTTAGAACACTGAATAGAAACTTACTCTCTCTCACAGTCTGAAAGGAGGCAAGGAGCCTCAATGTTATTCTTTAAAAGATACACAGCGCCAATTGGTAGGTGCTGGAAATGGAGCCTGGTAATGGAGCCACTCCAGGCATATATACTCCTTTGTGAGGGGAAAATGCAGTGAACCGGGTTTAGCAAATTACCACCCCACCCAAGAGCCAATGGGAGCAGCCCTTCTGGAAGACCAGTAAGGTCAATAGCACAAGACCAGGCCCCCCGTGGGTCCTTGGCATTGCTCTATTCTGAGGCCGTACAAGAGATAACCCACACCTGTCAATTCTCTGAGAATTCCCACCTCCATCTCATAAGCAAATTATTTTTTTAAAAGAGCAGCAGAAATAACTCCCCATGACCTCCTTTTCAAATACTGGCAGGTCAGTGGAACTGACATCTGTACAGAGGGCCCATATTATTATTAGGGGAACACGGCAGCAGGGAAAGATCCAATTCAACACTTGCATTACCCAGACTGCTGTACTTTAGGGCACTCTTGATCCGGCAGCTATTTTCTACGTCCTTTTCCTGGTATGTACTTTCAAGATACTAATTTATTTATTCGTGCTTCAGTGAGACTTAAGTTTATGACGGTCAATAAGCTGACACTGCTGTTAAATGATGCAAGCTCTCTGCTGGGGAGCATTGCCAGGCTGGAGGGAGAGGGTGCTTCTCTCGCAGTGTGAGAATTCTTTTCCCATTCTCTGGATGAGTCCTGACTCACAAGCTTAATTGTGTACAGCACCGACCACTGTCCACACTTTGCTGAGTTGAGACCACACAATTTACTTTCTTTTGAGTTTCTGAGAAATCTGATGAAACCCAAGACATTGAAGCCACCAAATGTATTTCTATTCATTAATAGGCAAGAAAGTCATTTATTCTTTTCACTGAACTTCTCTACACAAAATGAAATACTCAGAAAATAGACATAAATGTAGATCACGAAATAACATTGGCTTTCAACTTTACTTCACCTGCTTGAAAACATGTTCATATTCAAACACAAATGATGCATTATTGGAACATCATGTCATGGCCTCTTTCTCTCCTTAAGAGAAATGTGCCTTGTATCTTTGGCAGGCTTTCTACATGGATACTTTTGTGATAAGACTGTGATTTGAGGATTGGGGTTTTGTTTGTTTGTTTTTGTTGTTGTTGTTGTTTTGCTTTTTGAGACAGGGTCTCACTCTGTCACCCAGGCTGGAGTACAGTGGCGTGATCTTGGCTCACTGCAACCTCTGCCCCCTGGACTCAAGCAAATCTCCTGCCTCAGCCTCCCAATTAGCTGGGATTATAGGCGCGTGCCACCGCACCTGGTTAATTTTTGTATTTTAGTAGAGACGGGGGTTTCACTATTTTCGCCAGGCTGGTATTTGAACTCCTGACCTCTGGTGATCCGCCTGCCTTAGCCTTCCAAAGTGCTGGGATTACAAGCATGAGCTACCGCACACAGCAACTGTAATCTTAAAGATCTTAAACACAAAAAGGAGTATCCTCATGGGAAGGAAATGGCTCCACAGAGCTAGGAAATGACTTGTTTCCAAACCACCTGCTCCCTACTGCCCTTTCATTCACAGCCAGATTCTTCAACCTAACTTGGGTGTCTCTATGGGACCAAACTTCTCCAAAGGAACCTCCTCCAATCCTTCTTTATTCTGACCACTTTCAATGCATTGCTTTCTTGCCATAGGCCTTAAATAACCTTGCTTCCAAACATTTTTCCCATCCTCTTCTAATTTTTTCTTATCATTAAGCTCCCAGCTTCTAGGAGAACATCTCAGATGAGCTCTTCTACACTGTCCCTCCAGCATTCTTTGCCCAAGCCTGGCATATATGCTTTGCACCACTTTGCTTATAGATACAGTACTTTGACTTATTCTTGTGTCTGTGCTATGCATGCACTTGGGGGTGTGTGTGTGTGTGTCTTAATCACTTTGGGCTGCTATAACAAATTGCCATAGACTAGGTGACTTATAGGCAACAGATATTTACTTCTCACATTTCTGGAGTTTGGAAGGCCTAGATGAAGAACCCTGAGGATTCCATGTCCGGTGAGGACTTGCTTCCTGGCTCATAGATGTCATCTTCTCACTGTTTCACACAGCAAAAGAAGCAGGCAGCTCTCTGGGACCTCTTTTATGCTGGCTCTAAGCCCACTCATGAAGGTTCTGCCCTCATGACGTAAGTGCCTCCCAAAGACACCAACTCCTAATATTCTCACGTGAGGGGTTAGGATTTCAGCATATGAATGGGGGGCATAAACATTCATAGTAGAGCTGTGTGTGTGTGTATGTCTGTGTGTGTGTGTGTGTGTGTGTGTGTGTGTGTGTGTGTGTGTGTGTGTGATGTTTCTCCAACTAGCTCTACAGATTCTGGAATTCTGTTATTTATATTTTACATTTCTGCTTGCCCAGATCTTCTGAGTTGGTAGATGGTCAAAACAACATGCTCATCAAATGAACCGAGAGAATGAAGAGCCCCTCATGAAATTTACAAACTCAACCCCAGAGCCCTCCTTCTCATGAAATCATCCACAATATCCCCCACTCACCACTCCAACCCACGTTAGAATTAAATAAATGTTCCTTTGTCTGGGCTCTTAGAGAACTTGACTTTTTTCTTTTAGCACTTAAGCACATACTCTGGTTTGTCATGTATCTGCTTGTATGTGTTTTTGTCCCCTCTGGGCTGTGACTGCACTGAGATCAGGAATCGTATTTACTAAGGGCCTACTGTGTGCATGATAGCAGCTTGACATGTGTATCTCTAACCCATATAATGACCATTCTGTGTCGACATTAATATCTCCATTTGGAAGATGAGAAAACTGTAGCTTATAGAGATGGAAATAACACACAGTGGGTAAGAAGCTGAGCTATGATATTGTTCTCAAGGTCATGTTTGAGAAGCTTAGGGGACCATGGTTCCCTAAGACTCCAGGCTTCTCCCTGTCCCCTTACTCCCCCCTCCTCAGAAAGCCGAAAAGCTGTCTCAGTGTGATGGTTTTGTCTGGAAGGAGAATCTGAAGGCGCTTTCTTCTCCTCTTCCTTTCTCTTCCACTTTTCTTGTGCACAGAACACAAGTCCTCCTCTGCTTCTAATCACTGTAAGTCTTTTGGGAGAAGCTTCAGTTCCTGTAGCCAAAGGCATAGGAGATTGTAGTTTGGGGGATCTAACCTCAAACTCGCTAATACCTAGCACGGTATGTCAGCAATCTTAGGAAAGAGACCAGAGGAAAAATTTCAGAAGAATAAAATGTATGTAGCACGTTTGAGCCAGCAAAGTGGATTTGAGCCTTGGATCTTAGTGTATGAGCAGGTGTTTTAACCTTGGAAGGTTTAGAGGATCATACACAATGGTTAATACAACTGTGAAATTGGATTTTAACCACTACAGCCTGGGCAAATGCTTTAAGCCTCGAGCTACATACTACTTGACCTTGGTAAGTGGCTGTGGCATATGCCTTTGTTCACAGGCCATTGACAGCTTACAGAGAGGCAGGGTTGCTTGCACAGTGCCAAAAGCTGATAAGGTGTCTAGGCCTCATCAAAAGGGCAAGGTAGTTCAAGGATTAGCAATGGCACACAGCCACCACCAAGTGAAACATGGTTCACACAGGTGTCCTCCATAGATGGTGTCTCTTGGAGCTTGTGAGCCAATCCTGGCCCTACAGACTCAATACAGGTGTGGGCCATTAACATGTGAAGGTGGCCTCTGCACACAGGTGCACCAAGGTGCCCTTGACCTACGCAGATGCAAGATATCCTAAGCAGACACAAGTAAAGCAACGATTCATCCACAGAGAAAAGAGCCCTGAGACATTAGGGTTCAGAACACATTTGCTGTTTTTAAATTACAGTGCTAGAGAATTGCATTTGCACTGCTGAGCACTAAGTAAGGTTCTAGATTTAAATTGTTAGTGCTAAGCATAAGAAGGCAAAGCAAATGGAAAATGCAAATTAGGAGGTGATGAATATGGTGGATGGCAAAAATAGATCGATTACTGGTGATGGGGTGACCATCATGGCAAATTTCTAGTTTGCAACGAGGTATGTTAGTATGATAGTGGATTTTCCTCCCAGCCATGGTACCTGCCCTTGCTTGGAGACTGTTTTTCCCCATTATGTTTTTCAAAGCTCGTGAATTCATGACAACTAGCATCATCTGGAGAAGACAGTAGCTGGGCAGATTTCCCCAGCTATCTTATCCCTGACTCATCTGATTCTCTGCTGTTTTGTGTAACAAACTACTTTGCTGGGTTCTAGAAACCTGATTTAGCTAGAAATAGCTGCCCCTGGAGTTAGGAATGGGCTGCTTTGCTCAATTTGGTGGACATGGGGTCAGGATTCTGATAGATGTTCTATTAACTCTTTAAATTCTTTTAAAATAATTTTTTTTAATCTTAAGGAAACCAGAAAATAACAAGTGTTGGTATGGATGTCGAAAAAGTGGGTGGCGGATTGGGGAAAAGAAAGGCATTTAAGAACTTTTGACTGAACTAATATCACTTCTGAGACCTAAAAAGAACGATGCCTATTCCAGATAGAAACAAACCAGGCATCTCCCTAGACTACAGTCCTCAAAGTATGGCTCATCGGCCCTTAATGGTTCTCCAGACGTTTTCAGGGGTTCTGCCATATCCAAACTATTTTCATAATAAAAGTAAGACAATATTTGTGAGTTTGTTTTTTTCATTTATTGACATTTGCACTGGTGGTGCAAAAGCATAGGGAGATAAAGAGCTTGCCCTTGGCATATATCAAGACATAGCACTGATGGGCTTCAGGACATGCTACCCGAAAATATGCTACCTCGACATTTGAGAAAACAGCAGAAACAGCAGAGGAAGTTCTCCCTGAAAGCAAGCCATAAAACTTAGAAAGATTTATCTGATCTTCCTCTGAACGAGGTCATAAGACCCTCAAGTGACAGGTGCCCACCCTATACCCAGAGGAAAGAGACGTCCTTGTCTCTGAAGACAGAAACACAAAGAACAATGCAGACAAACAGGACTTGCTAAGTTTCCACCAACTTATTACCATTAAACCACACCCCTTTTGTCTAAGCTTACTTTTCCACAAGTATTCACTTCTTCACCAAACTTAGCACAAAAAGACCTAGGTCCCCCTATTCCTTTGTTTCTTTGTTTCCTTATGAAGGCTCCCGTGTCACATAAAGCTTATTAAGCCAATCTATCTTTTTTTACAGGAACCCCACCATGAACTTTGCTACAGGTGAGGAAAAGACACTACTTTCTCTGTTCTCTCCACTACGACACCCAACTATACTAGCAGTCATTGAATTATTCACCATTGAGCACTCACCAAAAAAAAAAAAAAAAAGCCACTTTCACTTAAGAATGTCCTTAATGAAACTGTAAAAAATATTAGCTTTATTAAATCTCATTGATTGAGGACATGTCCTTTTAATAGTGGGACAAAGTGGGAAGTTTGCATAGATTACATTTGCAACATACCAAAGTATGAAGGTTGTTTCAAGGGCAAGCACTGTGCAGTTGTTTAGATTAAGAGCTGAACTGGCCTTTTCTTTTCTTTTTTTAATTGAGCATTTCTTTTATCTTAATGGAACTATGGTGGTTATTCAAACCTGGGTATTTGACAACTATTTGCTCAAAAATGAACAAGGAAAGCCTGTCACTTCAAGGAGAATAGCCAACGATAATTGTCACTAATAATAAAATTCAAGCTTTCAAGTGAAAATCAGAATTTTAAAAAATATGTGTCCAGCACCATGAGCTTGACAGCTTCTTAATACTGAAAGACTTTTCTGATGAGGTGCACGGAAATATTAACAAATATGATTTTTTGGTATTGTATAATGAAATGTGCCAAGATTTGGGAGATCTGCCTAACTCAGTGAACCAATATTTTTCAAATGACCAATGTATGATGTTAACAAAATTATGCATGGATAAGGAATTCTTTCAAAATGCAAGATGCTATGATGAATTTTAAAATAGGAAAGTGTGAAAAGTTCACTGACGTGGTTTCAGATTCAACACATTGCACTAACCTTTCAGAAACTACCACTTGTCAATCATCAGCATGCTATCAAATAAGAAAACTCACCATTATCTGAAACAGGTATAAAAATACACCTGCCTTTTCCAACTGCATATCTGTGAGGCTGAATTTTCTTCAGATTCTTCAACTAAAGAACATATTGCAACAGATTGAAGGCCAGAGCAGAATCCAGCTGCCTTCTATTAAACCAAACATGAGAAGGATTCGCCAACGTGAAAAAAAAGCTACACTTCTTCACGGTATTTTAAATTTATTTTAATTGACAATGTTATATATTTATGGGGTACAATGTGATGTGTTGATATATATGTGATATATATACAATATAGTATATATGTAGTCTACCATATATATGGTAGAATAATTAAATCTAACAAATTAACATATCTATCACCTCACATACCTAACATTTTTGTGGTAAAAAAATGAAATCTCCTCTTTTAGCAGTTTTGAAATATACAGTTTTGAATTATTATTAACTATAGTCATCATGCTGTGCGATGATCACTAAACTATTTCTCATGCATGACTGAAATTTTGCACTGTTTGACCAGCATCTTCTCATATCCCATTTCATAAATACATGCTATCTATGTTAAGTTTAATGGGTTTGTTTTGTTATATTTAAATGAATGAGTATTTTTCAATGCCTCAGTTTTAATTTATAATATAATAAATATTAATAAGTACTTTGGTGTTCTCAACAATTACTCAGGGTTTCAAGAAATCCTGAGATTAAAAAGTTTGAAAACTGCTGACACAGACAATGAGAACCCTCTGGCTAAAACAGCCAGAATAATAAATTAAACGATGAAGGTATGGCAATATCTTTGAATTTTTAACAGATAGGAAAACAGAATTTACTTCCAGATGTTCATTGCTGTGAATGTTTGAACTTTAATCTGCATGGGAATTTTAATCATTAAACTCTAATTTCTTGCTAGGAAATTTAAAATGGAAGAGGGTTTGGATTCACATTTCAGATATCTATGTTGTTATACTGTGTTATTGTACTTTGCTTTTATGTTGTCATTTAATTTCATCTCTGAATCTCTGAATTAAAGACACTAGAATGAGCTGAATTGTACAACGTAGCTGATACTAATTTGAAATGGAAATGGAAGAAGGATTGCTTTTTCAGCCTTGGCTTTGATTTTACTGATTTCAGACTGACCTTGGCTTTGATTTCACTAATTCACTTTTCTGGCTCATTCTAGAAACCTCTTGGAGCAAAATCTACTGCGCTGGACGTATCAGATAAACGCCCAAAAGACAGTGGCTGGTATTGGGAGCAGCATCAGGTGCATGAGAGTGAATCTTTCCTGAGAGCCAGCTGATCTCTTCCTGAGTAGGGAATGGCCATACCTCCCATGGGCTCCAGGCCCAGATGCTCCTTCTCCACTCCTGGAGTTTCCCTTCCTGAAGATGGAGTGCCCTTGGCACACCCTCTGCCTTTCATCACCCTGGCATTCACTGTGCCTCAGGGCAGGCGCTGTAATTATCTGTAGTGGTTTTGGAGTAAGGAGCTGTTCTATTGTTGGCTCCTGTTCCTTCTCCTGGGAGCACCCAGAGAGTATGAGTTCTCTTCTATCCCAGCTCTCAATGAGTGATTGGTGTAAAAGTCTACCTAATTCTCAAGTTCAGAATTAGGAAGTCAGCTTACTACAGACACAAGCCACATTCACCAAAATCATCTCATTAGTAAAAGCAGTGATATACTGGCTTCCATATGTTATCTTACTTTTTGTCTTATCTCTCTGAGGATTAAAAAACCGGGTTGGAAAGCAGAAATTATCTATTGGGTTGCCTCAAATACTGTAAGAGACTGAACTTAGGTCCATTTGATTCCAGAGGTCATGCTCTTTCCACTTCATGACTCTGCCTCTACTTTGTGTTTTCCCATAGCATTAAAACCAATACCTTCACTGATAAGTATTTGTGAAATGCATGATGAATGAACACATAAATGAATGAACAAATGAATGAATGAATGAACAATATCCCAGCACAGCATTGTCTCCTATTGTGTGGATTAGTATTCAAAATTAGGCAGAATATTTCGTTCTCATGTCAAGTGCTGACTAGCTTATAAAGTAAATGCTGTGATTTGTTAAAACTTAGTGCTTTTTTTTGTTTTACATTAAGGAGGTGTATAGTCTTGAGAGGTAGGATAGCATAGTACGCTGAGACAGGATAAAACTAACCATGAGAGTTACATCACTTCACCCCAAATTCATTGACTTCACTTAAGTGAGAAATAAATCCGTGTTGGATAACTCTTAGGCATCCACAGACCATCTGAATCCTACATCTGTTGCTGTTTGGGGCAGTGCATGTTTTTCCTTTGACCACAATTCAAGGAAAATAAAGCTTCACCCCAGCCATTTCACAGATAATTGGCTCACTGCATGCATGTTTTACACTAAAATCATATTTAGTAATTACTCGCTATCTACAAAGATATATCGATAAGATACACAGGAAAACCCCAAAGTATAATGTATGATTCCTAATTCGTTATCTATTGTTACTTAACAAATTACCCCCAAACTTAGTGGTTTAACATAACAATAGCCATTTATTACCTTGAACAGTTTCTATGGAAGATAATAAATGGCTATTGTTATGTGATGTTATTTGCAGCTTACCTGGGATGGAGTAGTCTAGTTTGGAATCTCTCCTGATGTTGTAGTCAAGATGGCACCTGGGGCTGCAGTCATCCAAAGGATAAAGCAGGCTGGAGGATCTGCTTCCAAGATGGTGCACTCGCATAACCCTAGCAAGAGGCCTCAGTTCCTTCCACGTGGACTTCTCCATGGGGCTGCTCAAATGTCCTCATAACATATCAGCTAGCTTTCCCTAGAGTGACTAATCCAAGAACAAGGGAACCACAGTGTCTTTTGTGAACATTCTCACTTTGGAAGTCACATGGTTATTTTCACAATATCCTATTGGTTACATAGGTCATTCTATTTAATATAGGAAGGGACTACACAGGGAATGAATAACAGGGTGGGGATCATTGGGAACCATCTGGATACTGGCTACCACAGTTTTTATCACTTTCTCTAGTTTCATCATGAAGAAAAACTAAGCTCATGGAAAGTGAGTAAGGAATTCTGTGGCCGCAGCAAATGAGGTGTCCAATGACAGGGTCTGTCTTTTCTGTACTTGGTTGCTACATTACAGACACATTGAGAACATCCAAGGTTTGATGTTAAACTAAATTCCCAGGAATGATTAATTCAAGAAGTTCCCATCTCAGAAAACTGAATCTTAGAGGAAGGGTAATAATTTATTCATTGAACAAAATTCATTGAGCTCTTAGTAAATGCTTAGTAAATACAGACTAGCTCTGTAGACCCTTAGATAAATGTGGAGCTCACACTACAATGAGGAAATCAAACATGTGGATACATAATCAGAGTATAATGTTGTAAGGCACTGATATAGAAATATATGCTTCATACATGGAAGTACTAAGGAGAGCTGCTAACTCAGCAGGACATGGGGAGTATCAGAAAAGATTTCCTGGAAGCAGTGACACATAATCTCAATCTCAAATGATAACTTAGAATTCACCAAGCATTCAGGACAGCAGAAACAGCATGAGAAAAGTTAGGAAGGTGAGAAACAGCATGGAATGTGTAAGAGAATGAAGGTAGAGTGGCGAGGAAGAAAGTAGGGATTTGCAGAACATAGCGTTGGAGAAGTAGGCAGGCCCACTCAGAGAGAACCAGGAGTTGGGTCTTTCAGATTATACACTATGGGAAATCTTTGACTTTTATCATCAAGAAAAGTGATATGGTCAGATCTCATTTGAGATAGATCACTCTAGGAGTTTGTATAGAAAGAATTTGAGCAAAATAAGATTACAGACAGATAGATCCAATTAGAAAACATTTGCTGGAGAAATAAATGGGGTAATGAGGACCAAAACTAGGGTAATAACAATAGGCAAGGAAATGAAAAGACAAATTTGTTAATTAATAATGAATTCATCATCCAGAAAAAAACAAAACAAAACAAAACAATAAGCAGATTTTCCAGTAGTAAGGTAAAATACAGTAAGTAAAGTATGATAAAGAAAGAGGAAATTATTCTGGTGGTCTGTATTCCAAGCTTGGGAGGTGGGATATTTCAAAGATTGGTCATTTTCACTATAGAAGGTCCAGTTTGCTAGCCCATCAACCTTGGAAAAATGAGCCCTGTCATGACCACCTAGGCTCTCAAGGGGCCACACAATAATTAGAAGAAGAAAGAGAAACTGACTGACAGTAAAAACCAAACCACAGAACATCTGTGGATTGCCACTGAGTTCTGACTCTTATTATAAATCAAGCATCAGGATTTTTCCTTTTACATCAGTGTCCCTGATTTTCCTGTTTCACCTGTAGGAAAGCCAGAAGTATAAATGTACACAGGGAGATCTGGCATTCTTTCATGTAAAGAGATGCCCTTACCACCTCCTGAGAGCATGGCATCTCTGCCTTCCAATTACTGTATTCTCCTGTCAGAAAGTTCTATTTGGTTCTTTTCCAAATCCACCTAGTAAATGTTGATCTCTTGTTTCTTCATTATATTTTCAATACTTTGTTTTATGAAAACATATCAAACATACTCCCTTTACATTCTGTTGCTTATCATTTTAATGTCTGCTGGCTTTGTAAGTCTACTTCTGTGCTTTGTTTTTGCTGCTGACTTTTGTTTATAATGGCTTGGTTTTGCTTAATTTTTGTAAGAAATTTTGAACCCATTCCCTTTGGGGATTTTTGTATGAGAAATTTCTGAGGCTGTAGTTGAAATTGTATTCATCTAGGGAGAATTTGCATTTGCTTCTGCCAACCTTCCAGAAGCACTACCAACACAAGACTACCGTAAAGTAATTCTTCTACAACCAAACAGGTAGAGGGATTTTGGTCCCCAGCCTTGTGATTACAGGCCTGTGATTAGAAGTAAGTGGGAAATTTTTTTCATTCAATTTATTGAAAGCCAAGATTAAGACAGAAATATATCTCTGGTGTGTATCTCCAAGTTCTTTATCAGCAGGGCAAATTTTTTTCTATTTGTCTACTTTAGGGGTGTTAGATTTATACAGGAACTCTGACTGGATGCCCTCCTTTCCCTGTTGGGGCTCAGGCTTTGTCCCCTGTCCCTGTGCCTTTGTTCCACTGAAACCCAGAAAGCCATCTCCAGGTTTTACTAGATACCCCCAGGACAAACATTAGCTCCAGCACTACTACCCTGCCCTTTTGGATTTGTATTTTCCTGAAGTTTCTAAAAGCATTTGGAGAAATTCCCTTACTTTCTCCTCACTCTACCTGCACTCTCCCTGTGAGAGGCTGATTTTAGGTAGCATTTTAGGTGTATTGTACTGGAAAAGATCTCTCTGCACATCTGATCTGCCACTTTGCAGACAATGGAATTTAGAGCTAATCTCATATCATGCCACAAGAAGGACAGATCATTTACTTATGTCTTATGCTTAAAATTCAATCAATAAAGAAGACAGTTGGAATAAAGAAGAAGGCCATGTTGTCATTTTCTCACATGTTCTACCAAAAGGGACCTAAAGGAGAGCCAGATGGCCCTTAGACCAGTCAATATTTGAGTGCTACTAAGAAGCAATAAAGTGTCAAAGGATGAGACCACTGCTCGATGTCTTAAACAAACAAAGCACAACAACAAAAACCCACAAAACTAAATTTATGACTTCCTTAAGTGAGGCAGAGTTATGCTGGATGGGCACGATCTCTTGAAGAAGAGTAGGTAACTGTTGGGTGGAGTGGAGGGTAGTGTAACCTGTAGGAGCGTAGTTACTCAGGTGAGACTGTTGTGGATGGGTTCACTGCCAGAAGGCTGTTCATTGGAGGGAGTCCATGTCCTACTGGCTGACTTTCCAAAGCTAAAGGCTGATGCTGATTACTTGGCTTTCAGAAGCATATTCACTGAGGGGAGTTGTTGATGGATTAAATAGGTTTACAATGACTTCTCATGCTCCATTACTATGAAATTGTCTTATTGCAAATAAACAGGTTTAAAATCCATTTTGGTGCTTACCTGTTACTATGGCTACAGAATAATTAGTCTTATCCTAGGAGTATGGAAACTTTTTTGTTGGCAAATGAAAATGTCATCAAGAAAAATATGCAATAATTTGTAGAATTCAATCTCAACAAAGTCTCTGTATTTTTAGATAATGCTAAAATCTTCAGATTAGCATTAACCTACCACAGTCTCAATTAAACACATATATGTATATATGTACCTATTCCTTCTATGAGAAAAAGACATGACAAGAAAACACTGTGCCCTTAGTTGACTCAGCCTCTCACACCTTCAGTGGCAACAGCATTGTACAATTCAAAGTACTACTCGGAATATTTACCTCATTCACAGGTCATAAAGTCCTCAATCACAAAATAGGATTTCAGTCATTGTTACAAAGTCCACATAGTAAAGGATGAAAGGAGACATGCATCCTAGAACATTTTTAAACAAAGTATGAAATCAAAAATATTATGCTTAATGCTTAATGAATTAAAAAAATGAACTTACACATCTAATTTCCTGACTATTTTGATTAATATTGATTACATAGAAATCTAAAATGCACTGAGATAACCAGTAAGAGATGCCAAAAGTACATATGCTGGCATTACATTTTATTCAAAATACACGACCGTGTAATGATTAAGAACACAGCCCCTGAGCCTCACTGCCTGGAATCACAGGTTGGCTTTGCACGTGTCTCTGTATTCTCATCTGCTATTTGGACTAAATCATGTCCCCCAAGATTTGTATGTTGAAGTCCTAACCTCCAGTACCTTAGAATGTAACTATTTAAATAAAGGGTGTTAACAAAGGTAAATTAAGGTTAAATGAGGTTGTTAGGGTGGTCCCTAGTTCAATATAATTACTGTCCTTGTATGAAGACCAGATTAGAACATAGACACACACAGATGAATGACCATATGAGGACACAGCAAGAAGGTGGCCATCTGCAAGCCAAGGAGAGAGGCCTCAGAAGAAATTAACTTTGCTGACAGCTTGATCTTGGACTTCCAGCCTCCAGAACCAAGAGAAAATTAATTTCTATTGTTTAAGGCACCCCATCTATGGTGTTTTGTTATGGCATCCTTAGCAAACAAATACATCTGTTAAATGAGATGATATTAAATTCACATAGTAGTTGTGAGGTGTCTTAGTCCATTTTGTGTTGCTAAAAAGGAATACTTGAGTCTGGGTAATATATATTAATCTATTCATGAGGTCTGTGTCAATGACCCAAACACCTTCTGTTAGACCCCACCTCCAACACTGGGCATCAAATTTCAACAGGAAGTTTGGAAGGGCCAAACACTCAAACCATAACATGGACCAAAATAAATAAATGCTAAGTAATAATAGTGACTAACATTTACTCACCACTTACTATACACCCTAGCACTAAGATCAAAGCCTGGGGCATGGCTGCTGCTCAATAATGCACTCATTGGAGATTTTTATTATTTTTTAAATTAATATTTGCCCAGTAAGAAAAGAATGTAATTCCAACCATGGTTTTGGATGTAATCTTAAATGTTTACTATTAACAGCTTGCCTTATTTCCAAACTTGGGGGAAAACACCATCCTCCATGAGTGGCAGCCTTATGCGGTTTTTTCATCAGCACATGGATAAATTACAGCTTAAGGAGTGAAAATAATTTATTTCACCTCATCCATTATATCAGGTAAGAACAGGGGAATATATGCTATTTTGGGTGTCAGACTGTAATTCACTGCATTAAATGAGAATATTGGTTTTGACCCATTCTTTTTCCTTTAGAGGTCTTAACCTAACTCTGTAGGGCTGTCAAAAGAGACTTACCATTTTAGTGAGAGGTGGAGACAGCTGGAACAAAAGCATGGTTTAGAAAGAGCCAGAAAGGTAGCAAGGAGAGGAGCACATAAATTTGCCAGGATGGGGCAGGGAAGGAAGACAAGAAGAGGAATACATTGAGCACCTGATGGTGACTTGAGAAATTTAGTGTGGATTATAGTACGATGACAGATGAGCATGTTTGGTGGAGTGTTTTTAGCATCAATATGTAAAAACAACTGAGAGGCAAATAGCCTTTAAGGTGATCCTAGAAAATCTGAACTATTCCTACAATAACAATGAAGAGGTCACTTGGTAAAGTGGTCTTGTAAGGAAATTCACAAGTAACTCTTTCTGTGGTTCTGTAGACAGAAAATGTGCAATGGGATTCAGAAATCCATAGGAGTCAACCTAAAACGAATGTGCTGAACTCTGCTCCACTCTAATCCTGAAGCAGAGAAGAATTACCATGGTACAGTCTAATTATCATGGTACAGTCTAATTATCATGGTACAGTCTAATTATTGGGGAGAAGACAAGTCAGGATTTCAGAAGACTTCAAAAGTCTGGTTTCTGTCTTACAGGTAAATGCAGTAACTAGAAATAGCCCAACAAAATATAGGCTAGTAGAAGTTCAGTTAACTTTGCTTTAATGACTATTTAAGAATCACATATAATTAGAAAACATGATGGGTTTACACTTAATGAATGATTTGAATTAGTTTTAATTTTAGGAACTGAAAGAGTTTTCATGTTGTTCCTTATCTTAGTCAAATATTTTGTGAGTAATAGATGAGGATAAACTTCAGCCCAGCCTCTAGACCAATTATCATAAATTGCATATTTATTGCATCAGGTAATTGAATTCTTGGGCATCCTTTGTCCCTGCTCCCTACCTCCCCTAAGAGAACTGCCTCATAAATTTAAAACAAATCATCTTCGACAAATTGCACCAACTCCTAGTTTGTGAATTATTTGATGTATTCTCTTAATGTATAGTTTAGCTTAACTCAATATGTTAATTCAGTAAGTGTGTGCCAAACTTTGATGACTTTTTCTCACAAAGGCCTAAGCTCCACAAAATTAAAAGACAAAAGTAAAAACAAAAACCTTTTCTCTCCTCCAAGTTAGTTAATGTGATATTAACTTGCCCTAAATAACATTTTCTATTGTCAGGGATTTCAAGTATGTTGAGAGTCTAAAATTTTTTTAATATTCTTAACTTCATCCTATATCACAGAGTCAAAAGGAACGGGGAACCTGGAGTTTAACCTCTTAACTAAGAATATTCTGGATAGTACAGTTTGGTTTTGTACACATACAATTACTAGCTGAGTGCCAATTGCAGATTCATGAATAGAACAACTAACAGGAGAAGACTTCTTTGCCAAGCCATTAACTGAGTTTATGGTTGTCAAAGTAACTGTCATTGTGACCTGTACATAAAACCAAAATGATAAGGACATCACTGAAAACAAAAATTCTTGAACTTATGGTAACACAAAGAACAAGTTTTATGATTTTGCAGGCTCCAGTGATTACATTAGCTGATTCTAACTTGAAAATTCATCAAATCCGTGTTTTACTGAATTGATTGCTAATTCATTTTAGAAAATGAGTAAATTAGCCATATATGCAGGACTGGAATTGCTTCTCTCTACATTGCCACTACGTTCCAGGACAGGTAGGCATAGGCCTAGCATTCATTAGTAGTTATGATTTCTATTTGCATACTCCCTGATCCATCTCTGACAATCCCGTATAAACTGCACGTAATCAATGAAGAATCATTATGTTGTGATCAGTAGTAATGTCATAAACTGCTATGAGACACTGCAACCAGCAATCTCAGGGTAAGAATGAAAGACGAAAATAGGGAGTAAAGGTGGCAGTTTTCAGAGGGTGAGTGAGGCCTCCCTCTTGTCTCTGCTCCATGACGGAAATTGATATTGCCCAGATGGGTATTAACGAACAGCGGGAAAGTTGACTGCATCACCACAATTAATGCATACTGGTGACTTCAAGTGTGAATTTGTTATCAATGTAACTGCATGAAAGTTATCAACGTAATTTCCTCTGACAAGTGATTCAGTCTAGGGGAAAAACTATGAAGCCTCTGTGGTTAGTTATCAGGCATCTGTAAACTGTTTCTTCCTTCTGCAGGTATTCCAGGCTGGCTTGAAAACACTAATGATGTGCAAAAGCAAGGCTGTGATTTACTGAGACATACCTCTTGTATAAACATGGCAAGGTTCACTATCACTTCTAGAAAGTGTCTTTAATAGGGGTGACAACTCACGTTATAAATAGTGTTTTCTAAAAATCCAGAGACGAAATGAGCTGGGCTTGGGATTTGAAAACACACTGCAGACAGACCAGGGCGAATTAGTATTCACCGTGGAATTATCTCAGCTTTCTAATGATGCTAATATTTATTTTTACTTAATCACAGAAAATGACAATGGGGCAAGGAAGACAATAAGTATAAAGAATGGAATTTGCCAAATAGAGAGAATCCAACATCCTGACCAATTTCAGCATCTCTTGGGAGACCTTTCTGTCAGCACTTAAAGGAAGGAAAAAGAGAGGCACCATTTTTCCTCTGCGCTTTTGTCGATTTCTTTGCTGGCTGTTTGGGCCTCAGACTAACCCATGAGTCATTCTGCATAAAGGAGGATGGGGTGGGAGGAGCGGAAATGGAAGCAGTTCTCTCTTATCTATTTGCAAGGGCTTTATTTGAAAAAGGCTAAATATAATTGAAGCTAATATTATTAGCATGCATCAACTCTCGGATTTTTTTAAAGATCCATTTGTTTGATAATGTTCATTTTCATAAAAGCTCTTGCATGAGTTTGACGCTTTTAACTTTCACTCTATTAACTGAAAGTAGTCAGGAAGAAAACGAATATTCCAGAGCAGCAATGGGTTCTTGTTTAAAGATTTCTCCCAAATCTCTGAGATATACCACTAGTCCCATTGTTGTTTAGGCGGTGGTGGGCTGTAACTCCAGCTAAATAGGACCGAATGCTTTATCTTTAGAATGATGCCCCTCCCCTAAATACCCTATATTCAGAAATGCTGAAGAAACGGTTTGACCATTTGTAACATTTTTATTACCAATCTACGAACAGTTACGCATTTGTCTTAATATTTCTGGAAACTTCTTTACTTGAAGACAGCAGGTTGCATGTCCCACCAGCAGAGCAACTGGGTTTCATGTAAACAAATGTGCTCTGCCAATTTAGGTTTTGAACAGAGTAGAAAAGAGAGGAAGATGACCATCTATTCAAGGAAGGGGGAGAGGAAAGGATTTTAAGTGTTGAGGACGTGTTCTCAAATAAACCAAGCACCAAGAGCACAGAAGCAACAAGATTTTGAGGTCAAATGAACTTAAGCTATTTACAACTGCTGCTTTGTTGAGACAAGGAGAAGATCTTTAAGGATAAAATTATGCCCTCTAAGTTTGTCACTTAACTCACCCCTTCTTTGGAAACAGATAAGTGAAAACAAGATGATGGGCCTGGTGTGGTCGCTCACACCTGTAATCCCAGCACTTCGGGAGGCTGAGGCAGGTGGATCATTTGAGGTCAAGTATTTGAGACCAGCATGACCAACGTAGTGAAACCTCATCTCTACTAAAAATGCAAAATCAGTGGCATGTGCTGGTGCATACCTGTAATACCAGCTACTCTGGAGGCTGAGGCAGGAGAATCACTTGAACCCGGGAGATAGAGGTTGCAGTGAGCCGAGATTGCACCACTGCACTCCAGCCTGGGTGACAGAGTGAGACTCTGTCTAAAAAAAAAATAAAATAGGCCGGGCGCGGTGGCTCAAGCCTGTAATCCCAGCACTTTGGGAGGCCGAGGCGGCCGGATCACGAGTTGCTCAGGAAGATCGAGACCAATCCTGGCAGTAACATGGTGAAACCCTCCGTCTCTACTTAAAAAAATTACAAAAAAATAGCCGGGCCGAGGCTGGCGGCGCCTGTCTGTTAGTTCCCAGCCTACTCGGGGAGCGCTGAGGCAGGAGCAATGGCGTGAACCCGGGAGGCGGAGCTTGCAGTGAGCCTGAGATCCGGGGCCACTGCCCACTCCAGCCTGGCGCTGACAGAGCGGGAGGGGACTCCGTCTCAAAAAAAACTAATAAATAAATAAATAAATAAAAAATAAAATAAAATAAAATAAAGTAAAGGTGATGGAAACCTAAAGTCCATGAACCTAGTAGAACATAAACATAATTTCCAAATAGCCAGAAAAGCTTCAATATTCCTAACCCTTTTTAATATCAGAGAGAGGAGGAGGGAGAGGAAGTGCTACACACTTTTAAAACAACCAGATCTTGTGAGAACTCACTCACTGTCACAAGGATAGTACCAAGGGGGATGGTGCTAAGCCATTCATGAGAAAGCCACCCCACGATCCAATCACCTCCCATGAGACCCCACCTTCAATTCTGGGGACTATACCATTCAGTATGACATTTGGTGGGGTCACAGCTCCAAACCATATCACAGACATTGCTTTGAACTGGAGACACATGTACTTTTGTCCTCTTGTGCACATAAGCAAGTTCTTTCTTGAGAATATATAGCTAGTTGAATTGTTAGGTCTTAAAAGTTGTGCATCATCAAATTTAGTAGATTATGCTACATTGTTTTCCAGTTTGTTTGGACCAATGTATGCCTCCATCAATGCACGAATGATGCCATTGACCATATTCTCACAATCCCTGATATTGTTAGTCTAGTTTTTGCAAGTTTGGTGGATGAAATACAGAAGGTATCGTATTGCATTACATTTCCTTCATTGCTAATGAGAATGACCATATTTTCATAAACCTATTGATCATTTTTGTTTCCTTTTCTATGAATTATCTTTCCATTTCTTCCTTTGCCCATCTTTCTACTGGGTAAATAGAAATATTTAGACAGACATTGCTGTCTACCTACACAGTATCTAAAATATTTAGACAGGACAAGTATTTTCTTTTGATAGTTTTTTCTTTGGTGATATTTTTATTATTTGCTAGATATATTCCAGGTATGAATTCTTTATTAGATTACGTGTGTCTAAAATATATTTTCCTTACATAATTATAACTTATTTTTTACTTCTCTTTTGATGAAAAGAAATTCAAGTAATTAATATAGCCCACTTACCAAACTTTTGTTTTAGGTGTGTCTTTTTAAAAATATCACTCCTATCTCAAGTTCATAAAGATATTCTTCAATTTGTTTTCTAGAGTTCTAATTTTGATTTCTACACTTTCACTCTTAACCCAAAGAAGATTGATTTTTATATGATGTGAAGCACTTTCCTATTTTCTTTTCTTTTTCACACAGCAACCAGTGTCTTAGCACTACTTATTGTATTGTTCCTCCTTTAATTCTATAGCCAACTTGTCAGATCTACGACTAATGCTATTGGGATTTTGATAAGAATTGCATTAAATTCATAGACCAATTTACCAAGAAGGAGCAACCACAAATATGGTATATCTCTCCATTTATGTGTCTTCTTTAATGACATATAAGTCATTACATTTTTAAAATAAAGTTTAAAAAATTGATCCATAAATGTCTTGAATTATTTTATTAGTTTTAGTTCTTCATGCCTTTATTTTATTATTTAAAATGTTCCTTTTCTAAATTATTACTGATATATAAAAGGGCAATTAATTTTTTGTTTAAATATTCTATTTTATTCTAATAATTTGTCTTTGTTTCTTCTTTTCTAATTTTTATATGTAAATTTTCCCCTAATCTTTTGTCCATTGGCTAGAACCTCCAGGATAATGTTGTGTGTAAGTGATGACATGGGCATTCTTGACTTGTTCCTGATTTCAACATAGAATATTTATCACAGTTAAGTGATATTAAGCACTCTTTGCAGTGTCACCCTGTGTCCTACCACTTTATACCTAAACAACCTAGGGCATAGATACAGGTATGACTGGGCTCCGGAACAATCTGAACACTGTATCTGTTATTGAGTCTAATTATTTTCTGTACATCCCCAAATTCTCTTGTCAAAGAATAAGAGTACATTCTCCAAATGCTAGTGCCAACCCAAGTACCCCCACTAAATCTCCAAACTAATTATAACTAAAACATAAATTATCATCTTATCCAGCAAAAGAACAAAGCAGTTTTTAAGACCAACAGGGCATTGCTTGAAACCTTCATGTCATTTTAGACTCCTTCCTTTCCTTTACTCCAAAATCCTATTGGGTCCCCAATCTTATCTTGATGGTGGACATGTATCCCTTCCTGCAACAAATACGTTCATGTGTATATTTTCATCTCATGCTCTCTCTCCTAGGTTAGTTTCACCCTCTTAATTGGTTATGTTTTTCTTATTCACATTTTGCTAATTAAATGAAGCTTCACTGTGGCTTTATATGGAAAAGAACAGCCTGGAGAGTAAGAAAACTTTTGTGTTTGTTTAAACGCATTTCCAGGACATTGATATCATACTAGCCTCATTCTCTTGGGTACATACAGCACACAAAGGAGCTGTGACAGTAGACCTCACATTTTCTTTCATTAATTTGTACAAATTAAAGCTGCTGGCGTTATGTCAACCACTATTATTGATCATCTCCTTAGTACAGGGCACTGGGTGAGGAGCCAAGGGGATATAAAGATGTGTAAACAAGAACCTTGTAAGTCTAGACAGGACACAATCAATTAGTTCCATTGGTTGAAATTACTACTATTTGAAATCTTTGTTGTTACATTTATGGAGACTAACAGCTAGAATTGTTAATCCTCTTTTGTCTCTCTTGCCTTTAGCCTTTTCATTAACTGGACCTACTAATGTACTACACACACTCAGTTCATAAATCTTAGTCACAGATGCAATCATTTTTGTATCCTAGTTCAAAAGATGTTTTGTTTCATCTCTTCTTTAACCTTGAGGATAACAAAACAGACAGCAAGGGCCATTGTCCTTGAGAGCCACTCTAAATGCTTTTGTCTAACCTCCTTAAATGTATCACACATCTCCAAGGATAATGATTTTACCAACTGCTTAAAGAAAAAACTTACAAAATATTTTCCCTCAAAAGGTGTTGTCATACCATATGCAAATGAAATGTGAAAAATCTCACTTTCCATGTTGGAGAACATACTGTTTTTTGTAAAGCTAGAGGAAAAAATTTAAAATTACTGTGCTGAAAAGATTGCATCATTTGATTCTCTTGCATTACCAGGGAACTGGGTGAGATTCTTATTGTTTGGGGACACTCCGGGAGAGGGAATAAATTATACAAGTAGCCCTGGCCATCAGGGCTGGGGCACCTGGAAGCAGGTCTGGAAGGTCCATTCTCAGTCCACCACATGACCTGTATGAGTCAGGGTTCGTGGGAAAAATAGAACCAATTTGACGTGTATAGAGAGATTTATTTTAAGCAACTGGCTCATGTGATTATAGAGGCCGGTAAGTCCAAAATCTTCAGGATAGGCAGGCAGCCTGGAGACCCAGGAAACAATTGTAGTTTGAGTCTGAAGGCTGTCTGCTGACAGAATTCCCTCCTACCCCAGGGACGCCAGTGTTTTTCTCTTAAGGCTGCCAACTGATTGGATAATACTCACCCACCCAGCTTGTGAGAGGTCATAAGATTTACTCAAAATCTACTGATTTAAATGTCAAGAAAAACTTCACAGAAACATCTCGAACAATGTTTGGCCAATTATCTGGATACCATGGCCTAACCAAGTTGACACATACAATTAACTGTCAGAGGGGTGCACCAAAATCTCACAAATCATCACTAAAGAATCTACTCATGTAACCAAATACCACCTGTTCCCCAAAAACCTATAGAAATAAGAAAAATTTTTAATTAACCATCACAGGACCCACATGGCTTAATTTCTCACTAAGAGACACTTATTCAAGATTTTAGGGACTATGGCTGAAAATGTGGCACCATGCCAGCTCTGTGGCACATTCAGGCATCTGTCCTTGGTGACTACCCTGATATAACTTGGCAAGCAGTGAAGACACTGTCATCATGTTTATGGGGGCCTATGTTTCCAAAATAGTGTGAACCCAAGTCTGAAGAAAACATTAAGCAGGGGCTCTGAATGTGATATTCAACACTGGTCCTTTCCAACTCAGTCTACTTTTCCAGAAATTATACTCAACTCAACATTAGCCAAAGACTTACGTTTGATTTCCTTTGTTTCATTTTATCACATATACCTCTTTATAATCATAACATATCTCTTTTCCTTTGCTTATTTTATCATAATATACCTATTTAACAAAGATGGGTGAGGAGCTGAGGGAGTATAAATATGTGTAAACAACCTTGTAGTCTAGATACGACATAATCAATTAGTTCCATTGGTTGAAATCAAGATTATTTGAAATCTTTGTTACATTTATGGAGACTAACAACTAGAGACTAACCTCTTTAACAAAGAGGTATATTATGGCTTGCAATGCAAACTTATCTGCATTTTTCAGATAAAATAAGAGACTTCAGGGGAAAAGTTTTCTTTTCATAATGCCTTTTTTTTTTTTTTTTGGAGATGGAGTCTCACTCAGTGGCCCAGGCTGGAGTGTAGTGGCATGATCTTGGCTCATTGCAACCACTGCCTCCTAGGTTCATGCCATTCTCCTACCTCAGCCTCCCAAGTAGCATCACCATGCCCAGCTAATTTTTGTATTTTCAGTAGAGACGAGGTTTCACCACGTTGGTCAGGCTGGTCTTGAAGTCCTGACCTCAGGTGATCCGCCTGCCTCGGCCTCCCAAAGTGCTGGGATTACAGGCATGAGCCACCATGCCCAGCCCATAATCCTTTTGGACTATGTGTCCCAGTCTTTCTCAGAGACAATTCTTCAACTTATATTTTTTGCCATTAGACACAACAATTTAAGAAGAATTTCTGTGACAGTTTCACCTTGGTCATCTTAGAGCTCTCAGCCACCTTGAATAGGAAATTTCCCACTGGCTAGCTTATGAAGCTGAACCACAGGCTGACCACTTGGCATTGCCAGGACAAGACAGTTTCAACCTCCTTCAGTGAAGAAGACAGGGACACAGTTGGGCTAATTCATTCTTCGCCTCTGATTCCTGCCTCCCATCCTGGCTGCTGGAAGATAACAAAGAGAGATATGAGGAAGTGTGAATGCTACATAGCAATCCGTCACTGATATACAAGCTTAGGACAAGCACACTCTGCAGAAAGAAAAACAGCTTAAGACATTATTCATCCAACAAATATTCATGGAGCACCTATTATACATCAATAGCATTCTACTAGGCACCTTGGTCATGGTATGCATCTTGTTTGGTTCTTGCTGTCAGGAGGTTTGTTGGTATTCAAGCAGACATAAAAGTATAAGACAGTAGCATAAGCTTCATCCTAAGCATGTTTGCTACATAATTGAATTTGATCATCCATTTTAAGGCTTAGTGAAAAACCAATTGTAGAAAGCCTTTAATTTAAAATGGAAAAACTCAGTGATTTCCTCCTACTGAAAATTTAGAGGGAAAAAAACCCTTATTATCTAATAAATTATCTTCATTAAAGATGCATTAGTAATCAATCTTCATAACATCTGGTGACAGCTACATTGCTTATTTTAAAAAGCAACAGAATCTCCTTTCTCCGAGCATGCTTTTTATGGTTCTTCTGAAAGAAACGTATTAAACTCAGCCATAGAAGAAAGTAAACTACTTTACAATAAATTAGTGTCTCATAAATAAGAAAATGCTTAGCATAATATTTTAATGGCTACTTTAATTTAAGGCGTAATATATCACTGCCCAAAATGTCTACTGCAGAACATAGTTCTTGCTGTTGATGGGCAAACCCTAGAAAGAAGACGGCATGGAGTTTATTTTTCCTACTCTTCAAACTGAACAACAGAAGATCGTAAAGTGCTTTGTGGACTATCCACAGCAAATGGCATTTTCCTCCTGCCTTGGAAAGCTCATGCACACCGTTGTCCTGGGATGCCCATTATTCATCGTTAAAAAGGCAGATGCTTCTGAAGGCTCATTGGCTCTTGTAAATATATACTGACATGTTGAATTTTCCTCTTTTAGAGACCTCAGTGTTCCTATAGTTCTTAGCACAAAGTATCAAAAGATCCAAAAAGGATCATAAAAACCAATTAGTAATGGATTTGTTTTGGCTACTTCCAGACAAATGGGTCATTTCTATATTTGGCTGCTGAAGAGGCATTATTTACAAAGTGAAAGAAGCCAATATCCCCACAAAGTGATTCATAACTCCTTTCAGAAGCCAACGGCCCACTTTACTCTCTCAGTGCCCCAAGGTATTGAGTTGAAAAGAAGTGCATGTACAAAGAAGGCTAAAGAGCTGCCGTATTACATGACCTCCAGCCAAGTGACAAGAAAGTGGTCATAAAAAGGGTTTGAGAATAAGAGATCATTTAAGGCATTGGAGAAAGATGAGGTAGAGGGGTTCACACAGTTGGGAAACTGGAACTCAGAGAAAGGACAAACTGTATTTGTGGAAATAATAATAAATATGTCATGAATGAATGAAGCCAAATGAAGAAAATAAGAGAGTTCTCTCTCATATGTAATAACATTCTCTCCTTCTGCTATACTATGGTTTGAATGTGTTCCTTCCAAAACTCATGTTGAAATGTAATCCCTATTGTGTTGATATTAAGAGGTGGGGCCATTTGGGAAGTGATGAAATCACAAGAGCTCTGTTCTCATGAATGGGTTAATGCCTTATAAAGGTCTGGAGGGAATGAGCTTAGGCCCTTTTTGCCCTTTCTCTCTTCTACCATCTGAAGATGCAGCAAGAAGGCCCTCAGCAGACACCAAAGGCCAGCACCATGACCTTGAACTTTCCAGCCTCCAGCACTGTGGGGAAATAAGTTTCCATTGTTTATAAATGACCCAGTCTGTGTTATTTTGTTACAGCAACACTAACAAAGATACCCTGCCTTGCTTGCTCTCATTCTAATCAAGCCCAGTGTATTCTTCTTTTCTTTCTTTTCTTCTCTGTAGTTTCTGTTTCTCCTGAGTGCACAAGATCGTTCCTCATTGACTTTTGAGGTCACTCTCCCATGGTCACTGGATGAATGAACACCTGATTCCACTTCCCAATTCCACCATTGACCGGACTTGTGATCTTGAGCAAATCTGTTACCCTCTCTGAACCTTAGTTTGGTCATGTGTAAAATAGGAACACCAGCACACACCTCATATGATGAGTACATTTCATAATTTCCCCAGGATTGCTGATGTCAGCCCACAGTTGTGTATTTCAGTAATTTCTAGGGAAATTACATTGACCAGGAATGGAGTTTACATCCTTGACCCCTGATCCTTGAGGCCTGACTGCCTTTCAGCTTCAGTTCATTTACCACCTGCTCTACACCTTTCTGTCAACACTGACACTGCTTATTTCTGAAGTTCCTAAACCTGTCTGCTCATCAGAATCACCCAGAAACCTTTCAAAAACTATAAATTGCAAGGACTATTTAAGTTAGAATTTCTCAAACAACTGTATCAGAATCTAAGGGTGTGAGTAGGGTGGGAATTGGAGTGTCCGTGTGCATTTTTTACAGAAGTTTTCAATCCAGGAATTCTGATACGTCATCAGGCTTGGGCCATGTTCAAGTTCTATTTCCCAGTGTGGAAAACTGGCCTAGACTAATGCCTTCTCCTTGCAGCCAAATCACTGCATGACCAGTGATGTTCTAGAAGTCCAACTTGGTGACTTTCCTCCCACTGGAGTTGACTGAGTCCTCTTCTTCCCCATTGCATGTGTCTCAAGCCTGCTCCCAGCTCTGCTCTTCCCAAACTGTCCCATCCTCTGCATTTAACTCTCTCAAGCCCAGCTTTTCCATATGTCAAAACAACCTCAGCCTCTTACATATGCCCTCCTCTGAACTTTAGACTTCTGATATCCTAACACCCAAGGTTCATATCTGACTACGTCTAGTGGTCCCATGCTTAGCTCTTAACTCCAAGGTTACATGGTTACTTTCTCCCAAGACTTCTGTTCTTTGCACAGCATCAAGCAGTCCTTCCAGTTAGCCATATAAATCCAGAGTATTGGTTCGCCTTTCCTGAATCCACCATAAATGCCTTGCATCCCTTTGCAGGAACCCAGTATTCGGGTATCTTTAACCCTGAAAAGCAGATCCAGACTCTTCTGGGTTTTCCTGCAAGTGCTGAGTTAATGGAATGCAAATGCTCCCTTGGCAAGTGCCTTGGGAAAAGCATGAGCAATTCCTCAATAGAGCCGACAGGCTGCACCCACACAACAGTGGAGCACCTTTTTCACTACCAGACCCTCCATGACCCAGAGACAGCCTTTGCCGCTGCCACTTTAAACTTTGATACTCTGTTCCTCTCATTCATATTCCCTGTGTAGTTAAAAATACACCACACACAGACACACATACACATGCCCACACTGACCTGAAAAGAAGTGCATGAAGGCATTGTGTGTGTATGTGTGTATATGTATGTGTGTGTATGTGTATGCAGCTCGTAAGCCTGGTGCCAAAAGAAATGTGAACCAGAAACTATGTCAGCAGTTGTGAGAAAGGAGCTGCCTCGGGCACCTCTCCAAGGATAACGAGTTCGCAAGGGAAGTTGGGGGTAAGCAGGTATTTGGATGTTTTCGGTTGCAAGTTAGTAAATATCCAATTCAAATAGCTCAAGCAATAAAGATATAAAACGAGAAGATCAGAGAACGGGTGATTGCTCAATTGCTGCGGTATTTCATTGATACATCCAGGTTCTGTCTGTCTTTTTGCTCTTCCTCTTCCCGGTGTGGTAATATCTACTCTCAGGGCTATCAGATGTCTGCTGTAAATCCCGGCATCATTTACAGTCACGGACTGGTGCCTCTCCCTGTGGCTCCCTTTTCATTAGGAAGTCAACCTTTTTTTAAGACCCCCACGCAGACACACACACAGCATCCTTTCCCCCTCGTGTTCCCCTCCGCCAGGACTGGACCACAAACACAAGTCCCAGCTTGAAGCAAGTATGGGAAAGTGAATATCCAGCAAGTGTGTGTCCCTAGAGGGAAGCTGGATCCACCAGGAAAGAAGCAGCTGCAGGGCTGAGGCAGGGACAGAATGGGTGGTGAGTAACAGCCCACACTGGGTGACCCAGGGACTCAGGAATGAATGAAGAGAAGAACAGAAGCGTTTTTCCTGCCTGTAACTTGGATGGTCTCTCTTCCTATTGCACCGGAAATCATAAAGCATTCCAGTAGTCTCTACATATCCAGACATATCTCAGAGGTGAAGGTCCAGATACCCAGGCCTCACCATTTTTGGTCACTATCTAAGGACATCAAAAGCACTTCACATCTTTCTAGGTACCAAAAGAAACCTGGGAAGGCATTCTCTTTTTAAGTACATATCCCGCACAGACACACAAATTCTATAAAGGCCTGAAAGGTCTGCCTTAGCTCAGGTTGCTACAGCAAAAATACCATTAATTGGGGTCTTAAATGATAGATATTTCTCCAAGTTCTGGAGGCTGGGAAGCCTGAGTTCAGGGTGCCAGTATGATCAGGTTCTGGTGAGAATCCTCTCCCTGGTTTCAACAGTCAGCTTCTTGCTGTGTCCTCACCTGGCAAAAAGAGGGGGAACTAACTCTGTGGCCACTTCCCAAAGGGCACTAATTTCACTCATGAGGACTCCACCCTCATGAACTAATCACCTCCCAAAGGCTCCACCTCCACACCCCATCACCTTGGGGATTAGGGTTCCAACAGATAAATTTGGAGGGACGCAATCAGTCTACAACAAGGTCAAAGTGAAAAGAGGAAAGGAGGTGGTAGGCAGGGCCTGGACTCACAGCCCACCTTCTGGTTAATAGTGGCAAGAGTCTGCCAAGCACACTGAGTCATGTCTGAGGCTCACCTGGGCTTCCAGACAGGACAGTTAAACTGAAAGAAAATGAATGAGGGCACCAACTATTAAAGAAATTAGTTTCAATCTAGAGCTGGTGAAGCCTGCAAATTTGTGGATAAGGAAAATTAACAAGGAGTGTTAGCAAGTAATGGCTGAAGCAGAAACTTGGAAGTCAGAATCTGGGCTTAAGTCCAAACCCTGGCCCTGGATCATGGTGCAAACTTGGACAAGGCCCTCTGGCATAGGGCTGCCAGAATGTCGTGTAAACGATGTGGGGCATGTTCTGAGTCTGCAGTGAGAGGAAACAGGAATTATTCGCAGATAGAGGGTGCTGACATATGTAGGCAGCTCAAAAGTTAGCTCAAAAGTCTAACTAATTAGCTCGAAAGTCTAATGCTCATTGACACTAGTGTAAATTGGGCAAGGTATTACAGTGTTTGGCAATTCTACAAACTTCCACGGCAGTGCTACTTCTATGGAGAAGAGAAGGGAGCCTTCTGGACCCCACTGGCCCTCCTCACTTGCTCCACTTAGTCCTTCTCTGCCCTCCCACACAAAAACTGTATCTGATAATTTTATGGGGTCGGGGACCCCCCCAGTCTTGCTCCCTTAGTCCCCTGAAGCACTTCAGCATCTTAGGACTGTTTCCAGTGCCTGCCCTTCTCTAATTCTTGTGCTTCTTCAAAACTTACCTCTCCTGCCTACCATTACTTCTGAGGCAGAGAGGTCACCTAAGTGCTGTCAAGCAGCGGAGGCTACTAGTTGATTCAGGGTCAAGAAGTGCCCCATCATCCTCTCCCTCTCCCATGAAGTATCTTCCATGGAGTATTTTCTCTTTACAGGGGCCTTCTGTCTACATATAGGAAATTCAATCATGGGAAGACATCTACTGTCCTTGAAATCATTACTCTGTTCTGTCTGTCACTAAGGCAAGATTTCTCTTGAGAAATTATCATTATTTTGCTTTAGATGTAGTATAGCAAAGTGGATAAAAGTGCAGGGCTCCAAGATCACAGTCACTGAGTTCAAATCTTGATTGTCTTAGTCCATTTTGTGCTGCTATAACAATACCATAGACTGGGTAATTTATGAACAATAGCAGTTTATTGGGCTCATGATTTCTGGAGGGTGGGAAGTCCAAGATCTAGGGGTTGCATCTGGTGAGGGCCTTCTTGCTGCATCTGCATCATAACACGGTGGAAGGCATCCCATGGTGAAAAAAGCATGTGAAAGCAAGCAAGAGAACTCACTTTTATAACAAACCCATTTTCATGATAATGACATTAGTTCATTCATGAGACCTCTTCCCTCACCTTTAATCACCTCTTAAACCTTTAACCTCTCAAACATTCCACATCTCAATACTGTTGGTTAGATTTAAGTTTTCAACACATGGACTTTGGGAGACATATTCAAACCATAGCACTTTTTCTACCATTTGTCACCTGTGTAAACTCTGGCAAGTTATTTAACATTTCTGTGCCTAAGTGTTTACACAGGAAAGAAAGAGACAGACAAAGATAGAGGCAAAAAGGTTGCTAGTAAATACTTCATTGGAATGATTCGAAGTTTTATTGAGTGTTAATGGACTGAATGTTTGTATGCTGAAGACCTAAATATATACATTGAAGTCTTAAGCCTCAATGTGATGGTATTTGAAGTTGGGGCCTTCAGGAGGTAATTAGGTTTAAATGAAGTTATGAGAGTAGGCGCCCCCATGATAAGATTAACGTCCTTATAAGAGGAAGAGACACCAGAGCTCACTCTCCACCACGTGAGGACACAGTGAGAAAGTGGCCATCCATAAGCCAGAAAGAGAGCCCTTACCTGAACTCAACCAGACTGGCATCCCAAAGGTGGACTTTCAGCCTCCAAAACTGTAAGAAATGAACATCTATTATTTAAGCCATCCAGTCTACAAGATTTTGCTCTGCTGGCCCAAACTGATTAGACAATGAGTTAATGCATAGAAATAGCATAGAACAGAAGGCATTGATGCACTTACAGGCATCAGTCAGAGGCTAAAGCTTTATTGGCAATAACAAGAGGGACAGACTTTGATGATTTTTTTAAATATTGCATCTAAATATTATTTACCTTGATTACTGAGTTTGTTGATGCCCCCTTAAATTTTGTGCCCAACACAAGTGCCTTCCTCATCTCACCTACTCCTAGCCCTGGTCACTCTTCCCTGACACTTGGTAAGTGCTAAAGGGCAGTTAGTTGTTATTTACGGGGCAACTTAAGGATAAAAATGTATATATTAATAATGTTTTTACAAATAAATTTATTGGTGTTTGTTTTCCAATTGGTCTGATGAGCAAATCTATTTACAGATCCCTTTCCTGGGGTTTCTGGGTCATGACTTTGCACTGTGGTTTATGAACAGGTCAGAATGTGATTTTTTTAAAAACTAGCCTGAGTTGTGACATGGCCTGACCCAGAAAGACATATGACTTGTAATAATGGAACCAGCCTAAATTCCTGTGGAAGAGGTCTGGCCAGATCATCAGTCTCCATCTGGATCCTTGTCTTAGACGCCGAACAAACTCAGCATGGTCCTTTTTGTCTCTCAGCCCCACTTGCCTCATTAGGGCTGACTGCTTACCCTGTCTACTGAACTGGGGCCAACAAGAACATTTCTCACTTTATATGACATTTCGGTCACCCACAATAGACATCCCTTCTGAATATGAGGAACATCATGAAAAACATCACAAAAAAATGTTTTTATATGTTCCCCCTGGATTTCTATGGTCCCTTTCTTTCAAGGAGTGTAGATCATTTTCTAGTATCTGTGTAGCATTCCTGTGCACCAGGCAAGAAAAGACATGATTTCTTCTTGGTAAGTGCAAATGCTGCATAAAGCAGACTCACACCTCATCACATTGCTGCAGAATGACATTGTTCAAGCTATTTTCTGAGGCCATGATTCTTGGTCTTCTTTTCATGAACCTTCCAAGTTCATCTTCCTCTCCTTACTAGTGCTTTTACCTCAAGGATTCAAGTATTCAGAGTTCATTTAGAGTTAGCAAAAGGACCAAATGTTTTTCACTGGGAATCCCATTTCTAAGCCTTGTATTAATTCCACAGTTGGTAAAACTCTTCCCCACAGGCATGCATTAAAGGGAATCGTTATATGATAATCACAGCACCACCATGGTCATTACTGTGGCTATTGGAAAAGAAAGTAGAAAATGGAAAGTGCAGAAGTATTAGACATTGGATGGGGCCAGAGTCCTGATGCAGGGAGCATCTTTGGGGAGAGTCAGACAACCATGTCCACATGAACAATCCACAACAGGTCACTGGAGCTGGTGAGCTGGCCCTGAACTCCTGTGAACAGAGAAAGGACTCTTGCAGAATTCTGGCCGTGGCCTGGGAGTCAGGAAACCAGAATCTTCACCTAAGATGTTCCCCTAACAAGCAGGGTGACTTTGAGGAACTCGCAAAGCTGGATCTTGGATGTCTAATCCAGATTGTAAGGAATTTAGGCTAGACCAGTGATTTCTACATGGATCCCTCTACCAAGTAGAAGTGCCTTCAGGCCACTGTGGGAATAGGCATAAGGACCCAAGCTGATGGGGCCCAGGACTGCCATGTTTGTGGCAGAGCAGTTTCCGTTTCATCTGCTTCCTATATTGGGATACGACTTAAGATTTTGTCTAAAAAAAGAGTTCTGCTGTTGGTAATAAAGCAAAGTAAAACAAAAAAGAAAACGAAGGAATGAATGGTCTCAAATCTGCCTTTCGTTGTCACTAGTCAATGATTAAATGAAAAGAAAATGATATGGTTTGTAAATTTACTCTCTGTCAATACCCTTCAGCCAAAGCCTATCAGGAACACTCCATCATTGAAACTGGGTTTATTATTCATTGCAGCAAGGAAGAGTGTTCTCCAGGAGGAACCACAAAGAGGGTGTTAGAAGGAGCCTAACATAGGACTGGGGCTTTGGTTAGATCACTGGCAGGGAGAAGGTCTAAGGAAGTGGGAGCTTGGTTTAGATTGGATGCTGCCAGAATGTGGGGAGAATCCTGTTATTTGGTATATTAATCTTTCCATGGTGAGGGTACACTAGAGCAAGGATAAAACTGTAATTGATAAAGAAACAGCAGTCACTCATTTTAGCTGAGAGAGGGGGATGTTTGGTATTTTATGGGTTGCACATGGCCTTGCTTTGTCTCACTTCATCACAGTCTCAGAGTGACCTTGGTTGGTCCTGGTTGCTCTGTGAGCTTGTTTATGTGAGCAGGAGAAGAACAGGGCCCAGCTATGAGCTCCAGGTCAGCTTGCAATAACACTGAGGTCCAGCTAGGGGTATAAGGCTCCCAGATGTCAGGGACTGCTTTTCATTTTTTTATTTTTTACTTCCATAAAACAATGCATTTTAACTTGGGGCAGAACCTTATATCAGCACCTTTCCACCCGAGAGTTCCTTGATACAATTAGATGCTTCTCTGAACAACCTGCACAGGATACTCTGTGAAACAATTATATGAAAAATCATCCTCAAAGTGTCTTCTGCACCAGACACTTTTCCCTTTTCTTACCTACCCCAACTCTCCCCCACCCAGAGATGGCTGATGTGATGCTGAGACCTGCCTGCTTTGTGCCTCCAATCCTTGGGAAATTCTGGGAGATGCCAAATAAATATGAACAAAGAACAAAAGGGGAGAAAAATACAAATGAGATGGAAAAATACTTGGAATTTTCATAAATGTTGCTCATTACACCAACAAGCCAATCAGAGCAAAAATCACCTGATTCTTTTAATTAGTTAGTGACAGGGCAGTGGCCATATTAGCATCAAGGTAGACTTCCCTGTAAAGAGAAAATTTGGAGGGTATGTGTGTCCTCTTGAAGGAAGATGGACATGAAATGAAAAATGTTTAATAAACAGTTTATTTTGGGGGGTGAAATAGACAAGAGGATATGAAAGTAAATTGCATTTGAGCTTTTGGTACATAGATATAGAAAACTGGTGAATATCAATTAAAAACCACTCTCACATACATACATAGACAAACATACATGTTTCCCTTTTTTTTTTTTTTTTTTCTAACATTATATATGATTTCCTGGCAGGAAAAGGGTTACTTAGTGGACTAAGTGATGAGATGAGAAGGAAATACGCAATGAGAACATTTGGCTTTCCTCATTTTTGAGCAGGACTACATTATTTATCTTTTTTATCTTTTTGTTTTGTTTTGTTTTGTTTTGTTTTGTTTTGTTTTTGAGACAGAGTTTCGCTCTTGTTGCCCAGGCTGGAGTACAATGGGCCATCTTGACTCACTGCAACCTCCGCCTCCCGGGTTCAAGCAATTCTCCTGCCTCAGTCTCCCAAGTAGCTGGGATTACAGGCATGCACCACCACGCCCAGCTAATTTTGTATTTTTAGTAGAGATGGGACTTTTCCATGTTGGTCAGGCTGGTCTTGAACTCCTGACCTCAGTGATCCACCCACCTTGGCCTCCCAAAGTGCTGGGATTACAGGCGTGAGCCACCGCGCCCAGCCCATTATTTATCTTAAGATGAGAATGGCAATGATCAGAGGAAGGAACCAAAAGATTCCCATTCAATTGGTCCTGGTTGCTCTGTGAGCTTGTTTCAAACCCGACAATTGATAAGGAATATGGTCTTGGGCGTGTCACTTAACCTCTGTGAGATTCCAGTTTCCTATGTTCTCTAATGGAAGACCCGACCGAGCTCTTTAAAGCTCTTTCCGGCTGAAATTTGCAAAATTTACATGTTCCACACCCTCTCTTCATCAGAAATAGGCTCCCTCTTCCATGCTCAGCTGATCCCTCAAACATGAGATTTATAGTTGAGACTCCAAGGTGAGTGTAGTGCACGTTTTCTGGTTTAGTCCTTTTTGCATCCATGCACACTATGATCTATCATCTTTATTTAAAACCTTCCATTTTTGTTGATAATTCGTCTCCCTCCCCATTCACAGTCCATGTGGTTTGGATGAGTGTGTCGTCCTCCCACAAACCAATCAGAATTTTTCCATAGTTTAGCCACCATGTTTGATTTGTCAATATGGATACCTAGCAAGTTTATTCAAGCAAAGTGAACCCTCCAACTTTTCAGGATAACATTTCTGGAGGTTAAGAAGACTTGAACTTGGAGGATATGAGTCTGGTCATTTCTAGATGTAATTACCAATTTATAAGAAATATGAGGGAAAAAATAACATATCAAGTACTTTAGTGATGCAATTAGCAACTGTTGAACTCCATAGAAAAAATGATCCAGTTTCCTCAAAAGAAGAAAATGGTGAAGGGGAGGTAGGGAGGTGGGCTAGGTAGAAAGAGATCTAGAAAACCTGTTAACCAATCACAGTGTATAGAACTTATTTGGATACTAATTTAAATACAGTCATGTGTTGCTTAACAGGAATATGTTCTGAGAAATGAATTGTTAGGAGATTTTGTCACTGTGCAAACATAATTGCGTGTACTTACACAAACCTAGATAGGATAGCCTACAATACACCTAGGCTAGATGGTATGGCCTATTATTGCTCCTAGACTGCAAATCTGCACAGCATATTACTGTACTGAATACTGTAGGAAATTGTAACATGATGGTAAATCAAAATATGGTATTATAATCTTATAGTACTACCCATCATATATGTGATCCGTCATCAGCTGAAACATCGTTATATGGCACATGACTGTTTATAATACAATCAAAGAAATGTAAGCTGACAAGGTATTTGGCAATATTAAAGAATTGTTGTTAATTTTTTTAGATGTGACAATGATATTGCAGGTTTTTTACAAAAGAGTCTTAATCCTTTAGAAAGACAAAATGGAATCTCTATAGATGAGATACCATCTGGGACTTGCTTTAAAATAATTGCTCTGTGGGGAGGGAATAAATGAAACAAGATTGGCTAGGTGTTGATAATTGCTGAAGCTGGTGATGGAAACACTGGATTCATAACATCGTTCTCCCTACTTTTAGATATACTTGAAATTTGGGGCCAGGCACGGTGGCTCACACCTGTAATCCCAGCACTTTGGGAGGCCGAGACAGGTAGATCACCTGAGGTCAGGAGTTCAAGACCAGCCTAGCCAGCATGGTGAAACCTCATCCTTACTAAAAATACAACAATTAGCCAGGCATGGTGGCTGATGCCTGTAATCCCGGTTACTCAGGAGGCTGAGGCAGGAGAATAGCTTGAACCCAGGAGTCGGACATTGCAATGAGCCAAGATCACACCATTGCACTCCAACCTGGGTGACAGAGCAAGACTCCATCTCAAAAAAGAAGAAATCTGGACTGTAATTTTTCAATTTTAAAATAAACATACACACTCTTTTACACAATAATTTCACTTTTGAGAAATGATACAAATTAAAGTCAAATTTTCCTTTTAAAATTATTTGTAATAGAAAGAAACTAAGTTTGTCTTTCTATTTAGATTGTAGTAATTCCTTTCATTATAACATGTACCCTTTGATTGTGTCAAGGAGCAATTTTTAAATACATGAAAATGTGCTTATTCTTTATTAACTAAAATATATATCAAGATTATAATATCTCAAATAAGTGAAATATATATTACGTAAAAGACTGGATTTATTTCTAAATAAGGCCATGATTATTATTAAAGAGCATGTATAATTATGGTTAAGATTGCAGGTTCTAGAGTGAATTGGAGCCTCAGCCCAGCCATGCAACAGCTATGATCTCAGGCAAAGTACTTTGCCTCTGTTTTCTAAACTCCCCAATGGGGATAATGATGGTACTTACAAAGCATCTACCTAATAAGTGCTTAATAAGTCTTGGCTATTATTACCATTCTCAGTATCAAGTATATAATAAATGCTGAGTATTGGTTGCCTGAAAATTGATTATTGGTATGGATCGTACTGTCAACTTGAAATAAAAATACATAGAGGTGAGTCTCCAAGCAAAAAAGATTTATTTAGGAATGACCAAAGAAATAGGATTACAATTTTGGACAGATACAGAGACCAGGGTGGTCTCTGGCATGTCCAGAAAACAAAGGAAAGTTAGAGTTTTACTGGGGAGAGAGGAGGGTATAGAAGTTGTTTTGAAAGAAAGCTCGTTGGTGTTGGCGTCATCTAACAAGAGCTGGCAAATTCTTATTGACAAGTGTCAGTAGTTGCTAGGTCGGACTTGTAATCTTGGAGTTATGGTTAAGCCCTTGTAGTTTTGAACTGGGCTTGTGAGACAGTCTTTGAAACAAGCAAGGGTTCTTGTATAAGTGGCTAGCTGTCTTTGTGCTGCTAATTTGCCTTGAGTGACTCATGTAGTAAGCTGCAGTTTGAAAACATTTCTTGTGATAGTTCCCATTATCAGGAAAATTGTACAAGATAGCTCTCCATGGCCTTCCCCAGCTCCATTTGCTAGGCTTTGACACAAGGGACTCCATTTTTGTTATGACAACTTTCACACCACAACTGACCGTTGAACAACATGGGGGCTAAGAGGCTGACCCTCTGTGCACTAGAAAATCCATGTATAACTTTTAACTCACCAAAAACTTAACTAATAGCCTACTGTTGATCAAAGCCTTACCAGTAACACAACCAGTCAGTTAACCACATATTTTGTACTTTACATGTATTATCTACTGCATTCTTGACAATAAGCTAGAGAAAATAAAATGTTATTGAGACAACCACACAGAAAAGAAAATCTATGTCCTATTCGTTAAGTAGAAGTGGATCATCCTCAAGGGCTTCATCCTTGTCGTCTTCACCTTGAGTCAGCTGAGCAGGAAGAGGAGGGAGAGGAGAGGCTGGTCTTGCTCTCTCATGGATAACAGAGGTGGAAGAAAATTCACATCTAAGTGGACCTGCACTGTTCAAACTCATGTCAAGGGTATTTATAATTTTCCAAAGGGCTGTTGCCACCTTATTGCATTTTATTCTAATAACAAGAGTCAGATGATAACTCTTCACAAAATGAAGATGAAAATTTAGCTACAGAGAAGTCGGCCAGACTTTCCCGAGTGACCTTGGTCATCTGCTGGTGATTCGGAATCTCCCTACCTCAGCCCCCTGGCTTCGCTCGGCCAAGACTCCTTTTCCACCAGCAATAAACGGCACCATGTGGCTGACTGTTCACCGCTGACAGGCCCAGACATTATTTCTAATCCCTCTGCTCTAACAGATAATGGTTCCAAATTCCAGGACTGGAGCGATAAGAGCTCCCCTGCTAAGCACTCAGAAGCCAGATGCCATTTAACGTGCCTGGGGCCGCCGATAACCGATAGCACTCCACTACTCCAGCTAAATTTAATTTCTCCTGCTTCTGCTCGCCTTGTCTGGGCACCCTCAGAAGGGTGTTGCCCTGACAGCCGTCTTGATTCGGATGAGCTTTGTCTGCACCCGATTAGCATTCTATTTCTATGCAAATAAGCACTTGCCTTTGTGGCTCCTGGACTAATGGACATTGTGAATTGGAGCCCTGGTCTTCAGAACCCAGAGAGCTGTGGAATATAAGGGGTGGATGGGACTTTACAGAATCAGAAGCCAAATGTCTTCATTTTAAAGATGAGGAAAGTGGGGCTGAGAGTGACCTAGTGGGTTTCCCAGATGCATATTACTAGTGAGTGCAGTCAGTCCCAAAATTTGGATCATCATAGCCCATATTTTTATCTCTATGCTATAAACCCCAGTTCAGCTGAAAAAAGTCACAGATTTCTGATTACCATCAATTATTCACTGTGTGTGTGTGAGAGAGAGAGAGAGAGAAAGGGAGGGGGAGAGGAAGGGAGAGAGATGCAAAAACAGAGGTAGCAGTGCGTTTCTCCAAACTGTAGGACTCAATCCTTTAAAGGGAGTGCTCAGTTAATAAGTTTTAAAAAACTTCTATTTTTAAAATAAAAGTTATATTTAGTAAATGTATATGTTTAAATTATTGACCATTTTTATTTGCTGAACAGTTTCATTCAGCTGATACTAAGAGTATAAACACATACTATGAAATGAATGAACAATAAATATTTTAATGTAAAAGGAAAGGAAAGGCAGGGGAGAAGCTACAAGTCAAAGGGAAAGATAAAAGAGGGGCGCCTCATTTGAAGATGAAACAGAAGGGAGCAACGATGGCTTAATAAAAAAGTAAATTATTATAACTGACATCCACCTCCCATAAATAACAGCAAATCAGTCATAGTCCTCACCTCCATTTACCAGGGCAGATGCGCAGGGTCAAAACAGGGCACAGAGAGGACAAAAGTGCCCATGCTGTCCTAGACAGAAGGAGATTGAGGAGCTCTGCAGCTGCAAGGATCCTGATGCCACCCAACACTGAGGGACACACAAGGATCCTAATGTCACTCAACACTGAAGGACATACAAGGATCCTAATGCCACCCAACACTGAGGGACACGCAAGGATCATAATGTCACTCAACACTGAGGGACATGCATATCATAATGCCACTCAACACTGAGGGACACGCAAGGATCCTGATGCCACACAACACTGAGGGACATGCAAAGATCCTAATGCCACTCAACACTGAGGGACATGCAAGGATCCTAATGCCACTCAACACTGAGGGACACGCAAATCATAATGTCACTCAATACTCAGGGACAAACCGGTGTTGCCCGTACACAGGTCTTCTGGAAGGAAACAGTCTTTTGAGGCATAGCTGATAAATACTGGACTGGGCCTGACAGTGTCCGGCAGAAAACTGATTGTAGCACTGAGAATATCTGCAAATGCTTGGGAGTAATTTTGGTGATCATGACAACATGCCTGGGAGAGAAATTCCAATGCAAGGCACTAGTTTTAGATGGCAGGAGGGCTTTGGTGGGTGAGAAAGCCACAAAAGGCTGCAATGGATGTAAAATGGGCCTGCAGGGATAGTTCAGAGGGGCCCAGCAAGACCCCGCTGGATTCACACATGCAGTTTGCAGAGCTGTGACCCTGTGGGCACCCAGGTCCATACACTGATATGCTTGGGAACTGATCAATGTTTTTGGTGTCAGAATGAGGAGAGGAAAGTCATGTGCGCAAAGGAAAGAAAGGAGGCTGAGCCTGAGACAACCTGGCAGCTGTCCTCCCCCTTCCTCCCTGCCCCACCCCATCCCACCCAGACCAGATTTGAGTCCTAGAAAGATGTCACATAAGAACATGAAGTAGCAATGTTAAAGACTGGGCAGCTGTGGTGGCGGGAGAGGGGGTCTCCTTCTACAGAAGGCAATGAAGGCACCTTTCTAAACACTTTACATACATGCTGTCACTTAATTTTCATGACATAATAATAGTAGGTACTTTTATTATCCATATTTTACAGATATGGAAACCAAGGCACAGAGAAGGTAAGTAGTTCTCCCAAAGACACAGAGTAAGAGGTGGAACCAAGATTCTAGGAGAGATGGTCAACTCAAACACTAAGCAATGCTGCCTCGGCCACACAGACGACCATGCTCCCGGTGCCTGGGTAACACAGGAGCCCCTCGTCCCTTTCAAAACCACTCTTCCCAGAAACTTCAGAGGATTCTTGGCATCATTAGGACCCTGAAGGCAAGCAGCTTTCAGGATGTGGAGTGGAGGAGGATCTCACAGAGGCCTTGGGGCAGGGACGGCAGTGGCCCCTTGGCCAGGAGCATGGAGTAAACAGGGCAGTCAGGCTTGCTCCTGGTGAGAAGGTGCCGCCCACTCAGACACACCACACACCCAGGTCCATATCCAAATTGATGGCCCATCAGAAATTAGGAAGCCATCCACTGGAAAGATCTTTTCCCCAGCAACAGGTACATGAATATGTGCTGTGTGTTGAACGGAAGGACCGAGCTCCCACCAGAGGATCCAAGGAATGGGATTGGTTTAGTCCTGGCCTCACCACCTCCCTTAAAAATGCCAGTCGATGGGACTCACTCATGCTCCAAGCTCTCGAAGGAGATAGTCAGAAAAAAGAGAAAGAGAAACCCCGTAATGTTCTGCCTCCATTCTTCCTCCATGCCCAGACATTACCCTGACCAGTTCTCTTCTCGCCTTATGTCAATATCCTTAATACCTCAAATTATGGGCATTTAAGGGAAGGAATTAATCAAGCTAACCTAGTCAAATGACCACCAACCTCACTGAGCCCCAGTGACTTAGGAACACTCTCTGAGCTACCAAGATAGAGTAAAAAAACTGGGCACTTGGTGGAATGGGAGATGTAAAATGTGAAATGGTAGATTGCGTGCACCATTAAAAACAAGGAAGCTGGACACAGTGACAAGTGCCTGTAGTCCCAGCTCCTTGGGAGGCCGAGGAAGGAGAATCACATAAGCCTAGAAGTTTGAGGCCAGCCTAAGCAACATAGTGAGATGGTTTCCCTTTTAAAAACAGAAGGAGAGGAAGCCAGCCAGACCGCTATCACTTCTACTGGAGTCTGGGTTTCTCACCAGGCGTGTCTAATGTCCTTCATTTTGGCCATCAGCAGATTACGGAGTCTGTTTTGGCAGAGGGAGCTGGTCAGAGGTGCCACCCAGGGAGAACTTAGCTCTGCCCCTCCCTCAAGACCCGGGTGAGGATGTCTTCTGAATCTTCCCACAATCAGGAGAGAGGAGTTCCCCCAATGCAGCCTGCTTTGTGTCCGCAAAGAAAACCAGCGCATTATTATTCCTCTGTCATCCTACAAGTTGCTGAGCCTTGAAAGCTCCAACAGAGGCAGCTGCTGGAACGTGGCTGTGGGGGCAGTGCCACATCTAATTGCTTCACACGTGGCTGCCAGTTTATGGGCCCTTCGCTCTGCATTTAACACTGTAGCTGCTGATGGACTTTTGCTGTTGGAAAATATGCCCCGGTCCTCTGCACACTGTTTTATAACTGATGGGGGAAGATGCTCTCTCATTTGGTAAATTGTATCTGGCCTTTCCAGCTCAGTGATCATTAACGTTTGTTCTCATCCAATGGGCAGATTCAAAGAAATACAGCTCTCATTAGCTCCTGCTCAATTAAGAAAAATGCTCATCTGCCCCCATGACTCAAACACAGCTTCCTAGCTGGAGCTGTTTGAGTTCCACAGCTGGAGAGACTGGGGAGGTCAACCAAACCATCTCCGATGCTTCAGCCCCCAGCCCCAGCAACATCCAGACTACGAATCCCCTCCAGCACCTCCTGCCTCATTCATTCCACACCTGTCTCCTAATGAGGGAGGACTACAATAAGTGACCCTGCTGAGTGCTTGCTGTGTACCAGGTGCTGTCTTAAACGATGCGCATGGCTTAGCTCACGCAGGCATGCTTACAAATCTAAGACCTCCAGGGTCACAAGAATGCTCTGGAGCAGAGTTCAAGTTCTACTCCTGACACCTGTGTATGAGCTGAGTGAACATGGGCAAGTCACAAAGAGGAGACCCACATTTTTATATTTAAACCAGGTCCAGGGAGTAATAAGGTGAATCTCTGTGGTCAGTGCCTCTATGGACAAGTTGCCTTCACTTTGTTCTCTTTTCTCAGACTATTCACAGGCGGCTGACTTCCAAATCCTTGTGATCAGCCACCAGGGCCATGAGGGAAAAGGAGAGAATGAATCAGCCAAAATCCCGTCACTATCCTTGGAAAAAATGCCATGTGATGTTGTATTCTAAAATTTGAAAGTTGGAGCTGAAAATGATCAGCGGTAGCTGTGTAAATTGGCATGGCCTCTATGGAGAACAATCTGCTAGTATGTCAGAATCTCAAATGAACATCCCCTTTGACCTGGCAATCCTACTTCTAGGAATATATCCTAAAAAATGGGGTTGGTGGGGGAAAGTGTGTGTTCAAGGATATTTATGTCCGTATTGTCTTACTAGCATAAGCCTGCAACAATCTAGACGAGGATTGACTAAATAAATTACGGTATATTTGCACAACGAAATATTACAAAGCCATAAAAAATAAGGCAGCTTTAACAAGATTCAAGTGGAACAATCTTCAAAATATTTTAAGTGAAAAAAATCAAGATGTTATTGTACATTTTTTAAGTATTTATACTCAGTTGTTTATATATCATAGAATATCTCTAAAACAAAATTAACAATCTGATCATAGTTGCTGCCTCTGGGGAAACACTTTAGGTGGCTTGAAGTCAGGAGTGAGAGAGAGAATTACTTTCACTGTATATCCTTTTGAATCCTGAATTTATGTCATAGGAGTGAACTGCATATTCAAGAAGTAAACCGTATGTAATTAGAATATTAAAAATATTGATGTTTAAATAGATAAAATGCTTATTATTTATTAATTTATTTATTTAGTTTATATTTTAAAGGGGAAAGGGGCCAGGCATGGTGGCTCACACATGTAATCCCAGTGCATTGGGAGGCTGAGGTGGGAGGATTGCTTGAGCCCAGGAGTTCAAGTCCAGCCTGAGCAACATAGAGAGACTCTCTCTCTTAAAAAAAAAAAAAAAAATAGCCAGGCATGATGATGCAGACCTGCAGTCCCAGCTACTAGGGAGGCTGAGGAGGGAGGATCACTTGATCCTGGGGGGTTGGGTCTGCAGTGAGCAGTGATCTCACCACTGCACTGCAGCCTGGGTGACAGAGCAAAATCTCTCTCTTTAAAAAAGTAATAATAATTAAAGGGCCAGGCACGGTGGCTCACACCCGTAATCCCAGCACTTTGGGAGGCCGAGGTGGGTGGATCACCTGAGGTCAGCAGTTTGAGACCAGCCTCACCAACATGGTGAAACCTCATCTCTATTAAAAACACAAAAAAATCAGCTGGGCATGGTGGTGCACACCTGTAATCCCAGCTGCGCAGGAGGCTGAGGCAGGAAAATCGCTTGAACTCAGGAGGCAAAGGTTGCAGTGAGCTGGGATTATGCCACTGCACTCCATCTCAAAAAAAAAAAAAAAAAAAAAAAACAGTTGAAAATCATAAATCTCCAGAGAACAATGAAAAAAATAATAAGGCAAATATGCAGAGAAATAAGCTGGCATTTTTAAGGGAGATGGTGAGGCCAGGACTAAATCAATCCCATTCCTTGGATCCTCTGGTGGGAGCTCAGTCCTGTTCAACACACAACACATACTCATGTACCTGTTGCTGGGAAAAAGGTCTTTCCAGTGGATGGCTTCCAATTTCTGATGGACCATCCATTTGGATACTTTGGGAGCAGCTAAAGACCTGTTCTCAGGCTTTGAGTATTTTTATGTCTCCTAACCAGCTTTCCCCCATGAAGCCTCTCTCCATCTGTGGTCATTTTTTATGTACCAGTTTGTCTGGGCTATGGTGCCCAGATGCATGGTCAAATATCCCTCTAGTTGTTGCTGTGAAGGCAGTGTGTAGATGAGATAAACATTTGCATCAGTAGACTTTAAGGAAAGCTAATGTACCCTCCCTAATGGGGGTGGCCTCATCCAGTCAGTTGAAGGACTTTGGAGAAAAAGCCTGAGATCCTCCGAGAAAGAGGAAATTCTGCCTCTGCGCAGGCTTCAGACTAGAGACTGCAGCCTCATCTCTTCCCTGGGATCCCAGCCTGCTGACCTGCCCTGCAGTTGTTAGACTTGCCAGCCCCACGCTTGCATAAGCCAATTTCTAAAAATAAATCTCAAGAGAGAAAAAGGAAGACAGAGAGCAAGAAAGAGTGAAAGAGGGAGAGAGAAAGACATACTGTTGATTCCATTTCTCTGAGAACCCTGACTAAAACACCACCCAGAGGAATGGCTCCCCACCATCACTCATCCCACTTCCCACATCATACTTGGTGAAGCCTCTGCTATTCTCTTACCTACCAAAGTGCATACGTCCAATCCTGCGGCCTAGGCTGGAAGGTCCCTGTGAGCCGGTGCTATGTCTCCACCATCAATGCATTTCTAACATTCAACGGAGTACCTGCAAGTGCTTGATAAGGATGTGTTGTTGAATGAGGCTACACGTTTAGTGACAGCGCTCCCGATGCTGAATGCTTAGGTTTGACTCATCTGTAGGTTCATATCCAAATCAGCACATCAATTAGGAAGAACATGAAGGAAAAGAAAAAGAAAACAACCCTTACCAGTTGTTTGCAATTACCAGGACCCTTTGTTTTCCTTGTTGCTTCTTACACAGCTACCTGAAGACCTGCCAAAGGCAATTTACTGTTCAGGATTAATCCAACAGGCCGCCGCAGTCAAGATGCCACAATGTTGGACTTAGCCTACACTGTATCCAAAATTAAAAGCAAGAATTCTCTTTTGAAATAAGATATATACAAATAGAAAAAAAAATAAGAAAAACTTATCTGTGATCATCACCCTTCCTTGTACTCCAAATGCGTGCTGAATTTTAATGTCCATTTTAAAGAGGAAATTATGACCTTCAACCCCAAGATCAAAATATCATTTCTGAAAATCAGATTGAATCTTAGATTAGAAACTGCTGCAGACATCTTCCACAAAAGATTTTTTAATCATTTGTCATAGTTTTAAAAGATTACAAGATGAATTCATCTTTGATTAGTCAATCTGAATCCTCAAGTGAATAAAGAATCAATTGGCTTAGTTTTCTGATCAATAAGATGATTTTCAGTGAGCACCCAACACCAACAATCTTGTCCCATAGGAAAAATGATTTATAAGCATGTCAAATGGAGATTTTATTTTATCCTGCCTTCAGCTGTCAACGAAAGACTTAGCAGCTCTCCCCAGGGAGCAAGGAGGCGAAACAGTAGGAGGCCTTTGGAGGTCAACCTTGAAAGCAGGAAACACTCAGCTTTGACCTGGTCTATTGAAATCAATATGGCATGGCATAGAGAAAGGAACCAGATGGCAGAGTACACTTACATCAATATTTTTCTTTATTACAGAATTTGCATTAAATTTTGTTAAAGGAAAAGTGGATTCAATTGACCATGAGAGATACAAAAAGCATATGCCATGAATCATATCTTAAATGAATTTTAATCATCACTATAGGATTTACAGTAGAGGCTTATTTTTCTTTGAATAAACTTATCTTTTATTTCTATTCTTTGTTATGTAGAAAAATACAGTATAAGGCATTAAAAAAGAGAAACATAACCTGTATTCCCACCATCAGATGATGCCATCATTAACACTGTAGCATATTTGATCACAATAGTTTCTTTACGCATTTTATATCATTGTGAACTCTGCTTTTTCCACTTACACTAGAGTAAAATAATTTTCTGTTATTACCTTTCTCTTCCTAATAGGAGTTCCTATTATCATCATTTTGGGAGGTTAAGGCTTTTCTAAACCCCAGAGCTCATAAGCAATGGAGCTGAGACTCTAACCCTAACCTACCTACCTCCAAAGACCATACCCTTCCACTATGTCAAACTACCTTAAAAATAGTTATTCCCTTGGGAGGCCCAGACGGTCGGATCACGAGGTCAGGAGATCGAGACCATCTTGGCTAACACGGTGAAACCCCGTCTCTACTAAAAAAAATACAAAAACTAGCTGGGCGAGGTGGCGGGCACCTGTAGTCCCAGCTACTTGGGAGGCTGAGGCAGGAGAATGGCATAAACCCGGGAGGCAGAGCTTGCAGTGAGCAGAGATCCGGCCACTGCACTCCAGCCTGGGCGACAGAGCGAGACTCCGTCTCAAAAAAAAAAAAATAGTTACTCCTTTTGGCTCAGTAAGTCACCTTTTGGGGAATCTGTATGGAATCTGAAATGTACGAGATGAGTCTGGGACATCTTGAAATGCAAGAATTCAAGAAGCTACTAAAGACTAAATAGGTCACGTCAAAAGGAAACCAACTTGAAAAAAGATCTCAAAATGACACAATGCGACTACCCAAAAGAATCATAATCGCTCTCAGTTAAATCATTAAACATAAAAATCAATGAGTTCATAATGATACTTTTTAAAAACTTACTTATAAGAGCACCAACTCATTACTCTGAAAATTGATAAATACATAGAAAGAATCAAGAATTTATCCTGTCTTTCTTGTACAAACTGTAACTCAGGGCAGCCAAATACTTGATAAGGATAAGTCTTTATAGAAGAATTATGGGTAACTAATGCAGAAGGAAGGACAGATTAAGAAAACTGCCATTTCAATCCACCATGAAACCCTGGATCTGGCAATGGTCATCAGTGAATGTTAAAATCACAGGTGAAATACTTGTGGGCGACTTTTAGAGGATGGAGCATCCTGACATCACCAGGACTGATTCCTGGCATTACCGAAAGTGGAGCAAACAGACATCATGAGTTCATGGTATGATTCCACAGGAAGTACATAGCATCAGAAATATTATAATCTAAAAAGCATTTTAACCTTAATCAATTTAAGACTCAAACCTAACTATCAGTTTATAGGAAATAGAAAAAACAGAGGAACAAGTTAAAAACATCACAGAGAAACAATTACGCAAATCTAGAATGTAGATCTAAAGGATAATCTGATTTTTCTAACAAATTCAATGGCATGAAAACAATTGAGGAGCAAGGAGGAGGGACAATGTAGACTGAAATAGCTAAGAGATATTATTATTAATATCATTCAAATAGGCCAACCGTAAAAGAACAACTTTAAGACAATTAAAGACATTTGAATATGAATTGGTATTAGAATATTTGGGGTATTTTTGTTATTTGCTTGGTATGATAATACCTAGGTGGTTATTTTAAGTCTTGCTGCTTAAATGCATACAAAGAATTTACAAAGAAAATAATATGATATCTAGTATTTGCTTCAAATATTCCAGGAAAAAAAAGTAAGTGTGTGTGTGTGTGTGTGTGTGTGTGTGTTTGTATGTGGTGGGAGGGAGAGAGGAGGCAGAGATGAGTAGATGAAACAAGAGTTGCAAATTGTTGACAGCTGTTGAAGCTGAGAGATGAGTCCATGAAGGTTCATTATCCTATACTCTCTACTTTCTGTATGTTTGGAACATTCCATAATAATAATAATAATAATAACCCTAAAAAGTGATGCATATGAGTACATCAAAACCTATAGAAAAGAAATTCCATATATGCCAGGACTAGAAAGATATGGAAGAAATAACTACAAAAAGATCTGTGAGAAAATCCTCCTCCATATATTATGTGCTGATTTCTGATCTGCATTTGAAATGGAATCACTCCAATATTATCTGATTAATTTTGAAATTGGTGATTAAAATAAAAGACTGATCATCTTCTACATTTTTTGGCACCTTACACTATCACCAATTTAAGTGTTAATAGAAGGAGCATGAAAACTGTCAATCTAAGAAATTCAGAATGAAGAGGTCTGTGATATGCTCAGTGAACTTCTTTGTTGTGGCAATGAAATAGTTTGGAAATGGAAAGAGAACATAAATTCTGCAGAACAATTTCCTGTGCTCCTCTTTAAACAGGTTAAGGTGCTGATTTGGTTTTTTGAAAACCTGAAGCTTTGGATCACAAAACAAAAAAAATTAATTGTGAGTGAAGGGAAGAAAAGATCACTTGTAGTGACACTTCTTTTCCAGGGATATGGTTAAGCAAGCTAATAGCATTCAGAGGGTAAAAATAAGTCCATTCACTAATGCCCACACACATTCCATATAATGACAGATGGAGATCTAATTTTAAAACATACTACATTGTAAAAATACTTTGGAAACATCTAACTAAACAGTGGATTAGAACTTGATTAAAAATAAATGATTGAAACGCCAAAAGCTCATTAAAGGGAAGATGCTATGTGGAGTTGACTCCCCAAAGAAACAAAGCCCTTCATGTCCAGTAAAATATGTTCAGCTGAATGAAACTACTGAATATTTTAATTTTCAGTTTGTGAGGGAAAAATTATTTACACTTAATTACTGGTTTGTTTTTAACCCCATAAGTATAACAATTAGGAAAATCGAGGCATTGATAAGATGCTTAAAGCAGGTCATACTCTCAGGACAGGTTCCCAGGAGCCAGACTCTGAGATGGAAAGTTACATGCAGGAGCTTTATTGGGGAATGTTCTCAGAAACATCACCTGGGAGGGGTGAGGGAAGCAGGATTGGGCACACGGAGAAGTAGAACTGTGATGCGGTTGCAAGAGGCCATGGCAGATACCAAGAAAAGACCAAGTAGAAAGGCCCTTCAGAGCTTTCATAATCTAGGCAAGGGGGCGAGGCCCTTGTATTCTCACATAAATCCAATACCCACGGAAATGGGTATTGGAAAAAGTAGCTCCTTTTGGCCAAGAGTCAATCCCGAGAGCGACTCACGGATGAGTACGTTTGCAGGAGTGAGAAACCAACTCTTCTGACTGCTTGGAAATGAATGCTTTGATCCTGAAGGAGACATGTGGGGAGTATATCTCCCCTCGCATTGCAGCCCCTACCTCTAGCCTCCCTCCTTCATGTAGTAACTTCATCCCCTCTGAGAATAGCTCCATAGGATTCTCAATGATCTATTTTTCTTTGGAAACTGGTAAGAGGAAGGTTATTGGGACAAATCTCAGCCCCTTTCAGTGACTACATCTGGTGTCATGGTCTCCCTCCTCTGCTATCACACTTTTAAGCAGCACTGCTGTAGTCTGGGTGGCTTACCTGGTGGCATGACCAGATTTTCATCCCAGGGGACCCTGAGCCCTGCGTCACCATGAAAGCATGGCTTGGTGGCATAACCAAGTTCCACCCATGGCTACTGTACTTGCTAATTTACCATGAAGATCTGGCAAGGGGGTACCAAGAGACAACCTAATGAGTCACCTGGGTGGCTGTGATCACGACTGGACAGCGGCTGGAGCTTAAAGTGTAATGGAATTCTTGCTGTTTCCCTGGTAGAAGCATTCTCCCCTTGGAGATAAGGACCCAGGAGAGACTAAATGTGGGAGGCAAGCAAGCACAAATTCCTAAAGCAGGTTATTGGGAGTAATGGTAGTGGAGCCAGACCTACTTCCAATCATTGTTTTCTTATTGTTTTCTTTTCTCGCTCTGCCGCATGGCTGGAGTGCAGTGGCACAATCTTGGCTCACTGCAACCTCCACCTCCCAGTTCAATTGATTCTCTGCCTCAGCCTCCCGAGTAGCTGGGACTACAGGAACACTCCACCATGCCTGGCTAGTTTTTGTATTTTTTGTAGAGACGGGGTTTCACCATGTTGGCCAGGTTAGTCTCAAACTCCTGGCCTCAAGTGATCCACCTATCTTGGCCTCCTAAAGTGCTGGGATTACAGGCGTGAGCCACCACACCAGGCCCCAATCATTGTTTCCTGAGGCCATCAATCCCACCTACTGGAAACATAGCACTATATAATCGACATTGGTTCAATGCCACCCTGTCCTTACAACACATCATCTGCAGGCTAGCACTTTAGCTGTGCTAAAAAACTAAAAAACTAAAAAAACTCTAGTAGACAGGCAGTTTCTGGATGGTGTTATGGGATGAGACCAGTAGATCCTATCATCATATGTCCATTGTTGTTCTTCCTTTGCTATAAAATGGGGTCAGTGGTCCACAGTCGCATAATGCAGGATTCCAAGTCAGTTTATCTTATAATCTGCAAGCCTGCAGGGGTAATGCTGCCTGGGTCCCTGTTGGTAGGAAAGGTAAAGCCATCTCTGGAATATGTGTCAATACCAGTCAAAATCAATTACTGACATTTCCAGATTAAAAGGGATCCAATGTAATCAAGTTGCTAACAAGTGGCTGGTTAGTCTCCTCTGGGGACTGTGTTTGTTGAAGAGCTCAGTGTTGGTTTCTGTTGCTGGAAGCTGGGACATTTGGTAGTGCTAATAGATATATTAAGTAATCACTTGACTTCATGGAGATCCGCTGTCAATTATTAGGACCCCTGGTTCTGAAGGGGGACAGAATGATAATTAAATGGGGACATGATGGGGACCACTTGTAGTGTTGAGCATGTTTAGAGTGCCAGATTTCTTGGCCATTTCCCTGGATGTCATATTGTTTTTATTTATTCTCTTGGCCATGGTAAGAAAGTTTCAGAGGCTTCTATGTAGCCTTCTTCACTACAGACCATACTGGTTGGCCCTACAAACCGAGGAACTAATGAGAAGATTCTGCTGACTACTATGGATTTCAATTATACATCCAGAGACTGAAGAAATGACCACCAGGTGGATCCATGGAGCCAAAGAATCCCTTGTGAAATCGACTGGGTCTGGATTTATTTCTTACTCTTCATAAGCTCCCACTTCAGCAAGGGGCCTGGATGAAACAAAACTTCCTGAAGATCAGTGGAGTTTGGACCATGCCCAAGAGTCCTGGAAATATCTAGGATTGTCCTTTTTCCCATTGAACAGTTAACCAAGTAAATGACCACAGATCCCTTCAAGTAAAGACTGGGGGAATTGTTATCATACGTACTTGCCATAGTATAGCAGGCTCCTTCCTCAAACCAACTTCTCTAGTCAACAGGTTCTGGGTCAAAGGACAGGTTCAGATCTGAAAATTGGCCATGACTCTTCATTGAAGTGTTGGCATTATTCTTATGTGCCCCTGTATCTTACCCTTAATAACACTGTGGTCTAGTAACCATCTCTATAGCTCTCTATGGGTGAGGACCCCTGGCTGCCACTCCAACCTTTCCATTTATGATAATAATTGCATCCTTCTTGGTCTGCTACCTATGGTCTGCCACCTGGCCTCTACCAATCTGGGATCTTACCATCCCCATTGCTTTTAGAGATCCCAGTTCTATAGAACCCCAGCACGGTCTACAGTATCAGCCCTCCCCTAGAGGGGATAGCCACCACTGAGTTTCTCATTGACACATTGCCCCTTGGAAATACGTTCCAAGGCCACCCCACAGGTGGATGCCGGAAACTGTGAATAGTACCAAGCCCCATACGCATGATGTTTTTTCCTATACATGCACTGTGGCACTTTTGCAGTTTGAGTACAACCACGAAACTAGCATAAATTTATTTGTCCTTCTTCACAATTTTACAGGTAAAAAATTTGTTCTTACCATGGATCTTTGCAACCTCAGCATACAATTTTTTTTTTTCCTTAAGAACTTTCACCTTTTCACTTAAAGGAAGCACTTTATGGCTTCCCTTTGGCATATTTGAATCGCCAGTATCACTCCTCTTGTGCTTTGGGACCATTATTAGGTAAAATGGGGGTGCCTTGAACACAAGCACTGTGATACCTGGACAGTCGATCTGATCACCGAGATGGTGAAGTGGCTAACTGGAGGGAAGTGTAGACAGTGTGTATCCACTGGATAAAAGGACAGTTCAAATCCTAGGGGAGGGGGGACAGTGCAAGACTTCATCACACTACTCAGAACAATGTGCAATTTAAAGCTTATGAATTGTTTCTTTCTGGAATCTTCTATTTAATATTTTCAGCCCACAGTTGACTGTGGGTAAACAAACTGTGGAAAGCAAAACCATGGATAGGGAGAGCCAGTGTACAGCCATCCCTCAGCATCCATATAGGATTGGTTCTAGAACCTCCCTTGGATACCAAAATCTGTAGATACTCAAGTCTGTGATATAAAATAGCCTAGGATTTGCATATAACCTACACACACCCTCCCATACACTTTAAATCACCTCTAGATTACTTATAATACCTAATACCATGTGAATGCTATGTAAATAGTCACTATACTGTATTGACTACAGAATCACGACAAGGAGAAAAAAAATGTACGTACATGTTCAGTATGGGATGCCACTTTTTTCCCAAATACTGAATATTTTCAGTCCGAGGTTGGTTGAACCCACAGATGCAGAGAGCTGACTGCATATCCACCATAGCATTCCTGCTTCTCTGAGCCTTTTGATCTCTTTCTGCATCGTCTGCTAAGGCATTTCTCACATATCTCCTCCATATAGTTGATAACTGCATTTCTAAGAAAGAAAAGAGTCAACAAAGAGACCCCAAGAGTCAACCAAGCAGAGTGCCAAATTCTCTATCTCAGGGGACTGCTCCCATGTAGATAAAGTTTCCAGTATCCAACTATATATTGCATCCTTCTTAACCCAGGCCCTTCGGGATTCATCCCATGTATATTCTTCCACTCCTGCTAGTACTTGCTGACTCAGTGTTGCATCTTCTTTGGTGTCTGTTTTTTCCTTCCTTATCACAATCAGCACTTCTCCTGTCAAGTTTTATTGTACTTGACTCTAGTTCAGAGGTCAGTAAACTTTACCTGTAAAGAACCTGATCGTAAACATTTTAGGTTTTGTGGGCCATATGGACTTTGTCATGACTACTCAATTCTCCCAATGTAGCATGAAGGCAGCCATAGGCAATGTGTCATTGAATGGATATGGTTGTATTCCACTAAAACTTTATTTACCAAAATAGACTGCAGGCTGGATTTGGCCAGGAGAATTCAGTTGCTGATCCCCATTCTGTTTACTGGCCTAGTGTCCAGGAATGGAGTTAGGATCAACCCTGAGTTAAGAACATGCTGCAAGAATTGCAAGAAAAACCTCCTGCACTGTCTTCAAGCAACGGTAGCACTGGCTTTTAATAGGGAGCAGTGGGCCCAGAGGGTTCAGGGGAATCTGAGGATTCGAGATTTTTGGTGCAGAAACACATATATCCTTATTCCAAGTCTCGGCATCTCACTCCTTCCCAGTCAGGGTCCTGACCTTGATATAGCACACTTGCTGGGGGTGAAAATTTTAACCTTCCCTGGAGCCCTCCTGGCCTTATAATTAAGTTCTAGGCTTCATCCTGGCTTTTTTCTATTTCTGGCTGCCGGAGATGAGAATCTCTTTATAAACTGCCATAGGCCCTCCGGCTTTCACACTTAGCCTTAAATTGGTGATTAATCATTGTATCCTTTCATCCCCTTTCTCTAATTCATTTTATAGCACTCAGAAACAGCCATCCAATTCTATTGCACTTATAATCACCACTTCCCCTGAACCCTAGACACCTCAGATACTAGACCTACCAATGCATTACCTTCCAGCAGTTACACCACAGTGAAGGTTGCAGCAATTGCAAAGTTACAGCCTGCCAGGGGCTGTAGGTAATCCACCCACCCACCCCTAGTGATGGTGTCCTCTCTGGTGGCCAGTCAGCTGGTGACCCAGCTCCACATTCCATTTTAGAGTCTCCTTCCTCGGACCATTCCTAGCACCAATGGTTTTAAGTATGCTTACCTGAGAAACAGGGTCTGAGGTGGAGATTTACATGCAGGACTTTTACTGGGGAGTGCTTTTAGGATCAATACCTATAAGGAAGTAAGAGAAAAAGGATTCCTTAGAGGGAGAAATTGAATTATGACTCGGTTGCAATAAAGGCCTTCAGCAATTCCCATGGACTGCTGTCAGAGTTGTCTAGACAAGGCAAGGGGCCAGCCAGCCACAGGATGCGTGCTGCCCCCCAAACCCCAACAGCAGAGGGGGTAGGGCCTTGGGCAGGGCAGCTCTCTTCTGCTAAGGGAGGGATTCCCAAAGACAGACTCATCTGTGAGACAACAAAAGCCAGCACTCCTGGCAGCTGGGCGAATGAGTGCCTGAGTCCTGGAGGGGAGGTGGGGGCTGCACACCACCACATCCACTACCAGCACGTGCAGTGAGTTCATGTCCACAGGAAGTGCGTCAGATAGGCATCCGTGAGCCCAGCTTTACTGTCACACCCCAGTTTCCAGGAATCCTGGGAAAAGTCCTGGGTTCAACTAACTGTTGTGATTGTAATTGCGGTTCCTGAAGGAATTCTAGATGACAAAGGCAATAAAGTAGCGGTGATTTATTGTATATGGAAACTTTAAAACTCACTTTTGAAGAGTAAAATAACAAAAAAGAGGAAGGAAAGAATAAAGAAGGAAGGTAGAAGGGAAGGAAGGAAGGAAGGAAGGGAGGAAGGGAGGAAGGAAGGAAGGAAGGAAGGAGGTAAGGGGAGGGGAGGGGAGGGGAGGGGAGTGGAAAGGAGAAAAATCAAGTCATCTCAACTCACTAGAGCAGCCATACCTACTTAACTGGATACAGGTATTATAAAAAGTTATTTTTCTACTTCCCTGCCTTTTAACAAACAACATTTTCTGCTTTTTGACTGGGGAGAGGACATTTGAAGTACCATGAAGCCAAGTTTGTGACAGTGACAAACTTAAAGAGGTTACAATTTTGAAATATGTAAGTATTTAAGTTGGAATCCACAAAATACGTATTAAGGTGTGTGACATGTATAGATGTCCAAATAAATGTAATTTATTTCCTATAAAGTCAGAATAATTGTGTAAGTAGATTTAGAAAACATCATTTTAAATTATTTTGTCATTGAAGCTGCAAATTATTATAAAATCCCACAGAAATTGATAGTTGAAATGATTTTGAAATTCTCAAGTATTGTCATAATACTTGCATAATTTGAAATTCTGATGGGTTCCTCAGAAGTTTGTTTCCAAGTACCTGTAATCTTTTCATGTTGTTCAACATTAATTCATAGCCAGGACTTATCTTCAGGCAACTTTAGGGCTTGTTTCTCTGTGATTATAAACATGAAAACAATCAGTTGGGGCTCTTTTTGGCAGATTTTGAAATGTTTCCATTTGTTCAATTTCTATCCCTATAAACGTAGTAGGTAATGGATCTTATTGGTATCCAAAATATATCATCTCACCTTATATTTATTCTTCAGGAAATTAGGTTCATGACTAGGTGGATTTTCAACAAGTTAAATATAAACTTTCTGTACCCTCATTAAGATATTTGTTGATGCTATTGGGTTCATCTTGAAACACACACACACACACACACACTCTCTCTCTCTCTCTCTCCACGTGTCTAACTCCTCATCCATCCCTCTTCAAACAAAATGAACATTAGGACTTTAAATTGCAGGCAACAGCCATAATCAGAAAGACAGAGGCCACTGCTCCAACCCTGGGGTCCTCTAAAGTTGATTGCAAGGCAAATACTAGGCAAAGATCTCTCCAGATCCTTAGATGTCTGCTTCTTGCTCATGGAGTTGAAAGGATGAAATGAAAGGGCGTGGGCACAATCCCTAGCTTGGTGCTGGCACAGAAGCTCAATAAGGTCCACAATCCCTCATCTACAGTCCCAAATCCCGGAGTTCTGAACACTGAAATATTTTTTGTAAATCATTTGGCATTAAAACCTGGCCAGACAGAGGGCTATTTTTCTAGGCCTTGGGATGAGTGAAATATATCCCTCTCTAGAAGTGTAAATGTGTTTGATTATCAGATGGTCCTCCAAGTCTTATGGAGGTCTGACATTATCTACAGTATATGCACCCCAATAAATTCCTAAAAGTCCAAACATCTGAGTCTCTAAACACCTGGCCTGAAAGGCTTCCAGCTGAGAGTTTGTGGATCTATCCTTGGTAGCTCTTTTCTCCTTCCCTTTTTGCTGGTCCTGGTCCCTCTCCTTCCTCCCTGGCTGTCGTTAATCTATCTGAAATAAAAGCTACACTTGATCAGACATCCTCTTGTGTCAGCACCTGTTAGGTACCTTATCACATGTTTTTTGAAAAGCCTGTGATGACCCTGGAAGGGATTGGTAATGAGCCTCATTTTAAAGATAAGGAACCTGAGATGGAGAGAACATAAGGTCAAGAGCTCCCACGCACAGAACTAGGGTTGCACCCCAGTCTCTGGCTACTCAGCCTCTGCTCCTTCTACCACAGCAGGCTGGGATTTACTCGAAGAAACACTTAAAATTCAACCAAGACATTCTCCCTGTGTACTCAGAGGCAGTAAAGTGTAGTGCCATCGTTCTCAAAGTATGATCCCAGGATGCCTGGATGTCCCTAAGACCCTTTCAGGGCCTTTGCAAAGCCAAAGCAATTTTTATACTAATAATTATATGTTATTTGCCCGTTTTGCCTTTGTTCTCCTATCAGAGGACAGTGGAGTTTCCAGAGTTGGCATGACATGTATTATACAACAAACTGAATGCAGAAGCAGATATGAAAATCTGGTTGTTTCCTGTTAAGCTGGATGTTAAAGAAATTTGCAAAAATGTAAAAAAAAGAAAAAAAAACCCCACTCATCTCACTATAGTTTTTTTTAAGGAAATATCGTTGTTTTTTATAAAAATATATTGAGGTTAACATGCAATGGTTTTATTACTTTTAAATGAGTTAAACCTTTTTTAATTTTCTCTATCTTAATTTCTAATACCATATATATCAATAAATGCAACCAACAAAAACGAAGCTCATCACAGTCCTCAGTACTTTAAAGAGTGTGAAAGGGATCTGAGACCCAAAAATGTAAGAACTGCTAGTGCAGTGCTGAGTGCAGACCTAGAATCCTAACTACCTGGATTCATACCCCAACTTTGCTACTTAGTAACTATGGAAGTTTCTTTATGCCTTAGTTTCCCCACTTACAAAATGGGGATAATATGTTATTTACCTCCTAGAAGTTGTGGCGAGGACTTAATGAGTTTGCACGTGTAAATCACATACAACAATATCCATCACTTAGTAAGTTCTTTGTTTTAGATTTTATGTTACTGAATTGTTACATACTCTATATATTTGTGTTTATTTCTAGGGAAAATCCCCCCAACATTCAAGATGAATAAAAAGAATAAATTACTGAATTATTCAAATAGGTTCCATTTACTTGAATTAGAAAAAGAAAAAAGTCTTGGAACTGGAGTCATGTTTCAAGTATAAATGTTAAAATAGTTTCCATTTACTCTATTTACTGTCAATTTAATATTCTCATTCTCTGGCACTAAGCGTTACAAAAATCTTTTTAGAAAAGCTAAAATCTCTCACCTTTATAAGTAGTCTCATTTTCCACATTGGCAGATGCTGTTTAGAGAATGAGTAAACTAGGGTAGGGCAACATGTCTGAGACACGTTACCCCAAGTGAGAATGGTATATGAGATTGAAACACCAAACGTGGTGATTAATAATAAAACAGGGCCGGGCGCGGTGGCTCAAGCCTGTAATTCCAGCACTTTGGGAGTCCGAGGCGGGCGGATCACGAGGTCAGGAGATCGAGACCATCCTGGCTAACATGGTGAAACCCCGTCTCTACTAAAAAATACAAAAAACTAGCTGGGCGAGGTGGCGGGCGTCTGTAGTCCCAGCTACTGGGGAGGCTGAGGCAGGAGAATGGCGTGAACCCGAGAGGCGGAGCTTGCAGTGAGCTGAGATCTGGCCACTGCACTCCAGCCCGGGCCACAGAGCGAGACTCCATCTCAAAAATAAATAATAATAATAATAATAATAATAAAACAGAATGCTTTCAATTCACAACTTAGAAGTCTTATTCAACGAAATTTAAAATGTAGTTTTTTAAGAAGCACAGATTCTTAAATAAATGTATTCTTGAATACAGTTTTAATGCTTTTAATATAGGTTTAGGTATATGCTAAATATAGAATCATTCTTTTCCTCTAAAGAAATGCATCATGCTTACTCAGTAAATAACAGTTTATACCAAAGAATTTTTTAAGGAGTTGAAAATGGTTCGACTTTGCAGAGTAGCACAGTGGCTAGCACACACACTTAAAGAAATATGTTTCTACCTTACTCTGTCAATTACTAATGCATACCATGGCTGAGTTTCCTTATGCCCAGATTCTGCTGTGTAACCACGATAGGAGGGAAATGACCGAGGTCAGTTCAAATATGTCATGAAAGTCTAAAATTCTGACTCCTGAAGCCTCTCATTTTCCAGCACTGACAACAGAAAGCACAGTAATTAAGAGCAGTGTGACCTTGGGCTGTTATGCCCAGTATTCCTGAGCTGTAAAGCGGAAATAATAATTGTATCTACTGCTTAGGTGGGCTGCGATGATTAAATAAGGTACGATAATGTATGTAAAGTCCTTGCCCTTAAAACAACATTGACAGGAAAGCTCCACTACAAGGTGGTTAAGTGGAATCCAAGATTCAACCGTGTAACGTACGTGATGGTGTAACAGTGAGGTGTTCCAGGTGCTATTGCTGCGCAAACTTAGTGTTGCAAAACTATTTCATTATGCTAATGGACTCTATGGGTCAAGAATTTTGGAAGGCCTCATCTAGGTAGTTCTTGCTCGGGTCTGTTCCAGGATTGCTGTGAGATGTTGGTAGGGGCAGCAGTCATCTGAAGGCTCAACTGGGCTGGACATGCAAGATGGTGCCCTCAGATGCTGGCAATTGGTGCTAGATGTTGACTGAGACTTTAGCTGGGACATCAAACAGAGAGCCTACATGTGATCTCTCCATGTGGCCTGGGATCCCACATAGCATGACTACCTGGCGTCATCAGATTTCTTACACTGATCGAGAGTCCAAGGAAGCCAACTGGGAAATGAACTGTATTTCTGCTGCATTTAATTGGATATGAACAAGTAATAAAGACCAGCCCAACATCAAGGCGAGATAGACTCCACTTCTCCAGGGGAGGAATGTCAAAGAATTAGCTGGCATGTTGTGAAGTTGCCATATGAGGTGAAGGAAAATATCATTTTCTTTCTGTATAGCCTCTAAAAGAAATTAATAAAAGTGACAATATTGAAAATATTGACCTGAGAAAGTCCTGAATGATCATGAAGGAAGCACTTCCTAACTGTCCCCAAACCCAACCCTGTATAAGAATTTAGCTCACTTCTATCCGGGCATGATGGCTCACACCTGTAATCCCAGCACTCTGAGGCAGGATCACCTGAGGTCAGGAGTTCGAGACCAGCCTGGCCAACATGATGAAACCCTGTCTCCACTAAAAATACAAAAATTAGCTGGGCATGGTAGTGTGCGCCTGCAATCCCAGCTACTTGGGAGGCTGAGGCAGGAGAATCACTTGAACCCAGGAGGCAGAGGTTGCAATGAGCCAAGATTGTGCCATTGTACTCCAGCCTAGGCAACAGAGTGAGACTCCATCTAAAACAAAACAAAACAAAACAAAAAATTTAGACCACTTCAGATTGAGAACATGGGCAAAGGGAAGATAAGAAACAGCAATTGCCAATTCCCGCTAAATTTGAATTATGCCAGATCATATTAGCATTATCATGAATTTTTACTCTTTATCAGATTATAAGCTAGGTTACTGTAAGCAAAACATCACAACACAATGGCTTCAATTTACTTCACTGACAGTCCAGCCAGTTCCAGTTGGCAGAGCACCTCTGCTCCCTAATGTTCTTCCATACTATTTCTCTGCCATTTTCCCTGAGGTATAGTCCTTATCTGCATGGGTAACGCTGGTGCACCTCACTTCCAACTCAGGAGAGGAAAAACAGGCAGCAAGTAGAAAAGCCGCTCATCTCAGAGTTGTGAGGATCTGTAGTCAAGTTCCATCCATTGCCTCTGTGCACAACCACTGGTCCAAATTCAGTCACACGACCAAGCCTTGCTGAAGATGGGGCTGGGAAACATAGTTGCTGCCTGATAAGCCACATGCATGAGGAGAGAACAGATTAGGAGAACAAGTGTGCCTCACAAACAATAAATAAATAAGTATTCTAAAATTTTAACTGTTTGCAGCATTAACAAGCTAATCAAATCTTCTTAATCTCTATCCATTTCAGTGTCATAAATAACGAATATGCCAATTGCAAAAGAATCTGAATTAAATGACATGTATTCTTCAAAGCTCTTACCAATTTCTCTAGGACTGCCAGCAATTCTCTTGCAAAAATGACTGCACATTGAAAGTTGGTAACACAGCTCTTACCTGAACTCCCACATATGAATTATTGTGAATTCCAAATTAATAACGTTCAATGAGATCTTAACAGAGTTTGGAAATGATAATCAAGGTGGAGGAAAACAGCTTAACAATGAAGACTCCACAAATAACCAAAATTGGGGCAAAATTTGATCACCTTCTAGGGAAGAAAAGGTGGTTCTTTCATGTATTAATGTAAATGTAAGATTGTATGTATTTTTGGATTTAAAATGAGATTTTTGCACAGCTGCTGTAAATCTAATGGACTTGAGTACATTTTTGTAGCCCCACCTTCTCCCCAAGTGTGCTCCTTAGGCTGGGAGGATGCTGAGGACACTGCATAGGTATGCTGCAATTTCAAGAATGCAGGACACTTTGGGAGGCCGAGGTGGGCAGATCACTTGAGGTCAGGAGTTTAGGACCAGCCTGGCCAACACGGCAAAACCCTGTCTCTACTAAAAACACAAAAATTAGCCGGGCGTGGTGGCACATGCCTGTAGTCCCAGCTAATCAGGAGGCTGGGGCAGGAGAATCGCTTGAACCCAGAAGGTGGAGGTTGCAGTGAGCCGAGATTGTGCCACTGCACTCCAGCCTGGGTGACAGAGCGGGACTCTGTCTCAAAAAAAAAAAAAAAAAAAAAAAAAAAACAGAACAAGAAATCGTCATCTCTGGCTTCCTTTTTTGTCTCCTTAAAAAAGTTACTGAACTACTCTGAGTCTATTTCCTCATCTGTAAAACAGGAATACTATCTATACCCCACAGTGGAGAATCACAAAACGGCACTTTATACTCAGTAAAACAGAAATGCCTACTACACAAAGCAGAAAGATTAAATCGACACTGTCCAGTCTGTAGACAGGCAGCAAAGCAGCTAGGGGTTTCTGTAACATGTGAGGAAAGGGACAAGATTATGTTCTCTCACTTTACGTTCTCTCACTTTTGATCCCAGTCTTGATGTCTCAAGCTAAAGACTGACAAACACTTGCCGGCACCATCGGGTGCTGCGATGCCTCCCAGGAGGAAAGGCTCCACACAAGTTGCTGGCAGCCAGCTGCAGCAGCCAGCGCTGGCTTGGTACTCACGAAGAACCTTTTTTTTTTTTTTTTTTTTTTTTTTTGAGACGGAGTCTCGCTCTGTCGCCCAGGCTGGAGTGCAGTGGCCGGATCTCAGCTCACTGCAAGCTCCGCCTCCCGGGTTCACGCCATTCTCCTGCCTCAGCCTCCCGAGTAGCTGGGACTACAGGCAACCGCCACCACGCCCGGCTAATTTTCTGTATTTTTAGTGGAGACGGGGTTTCACCGTGTTAGCCAGGATGGTCTCGATCTCCTGACCTCATGATCCGCCCACCTCGGCCTCCCAAAGTGCTGGGATTACAGGCGTGAGACACCGTGCCGGCGGAAGAACATTTAACATGACGACTCTGGCATCCACTGTAAGTTTAGATAACTGTTTCAAGGACAATAGGTGCTGTGGCAGGACGCCTGGTGTATGTCAATACAGATTCGATTCTTTTCATCGAAAGGAAATGTGGAGAATAAAAATTTGAAGAAATAATGATGTCACACCTGTATGAAAACATCTCAAGTACCCCATAAACAAACACCTCCTGTGCACCCACAAAGATTTTTTTTAAATTGGAGGAACAAAAGCACTATGTCAATACCACAGCGAGGGGAGAGAAATGTAACAACAGAAGCATTCCCTAGGCTTTACGCTTGGATCTTGGTTTGGCAGGTTCTGCCCACACACATGTGTTCATTTCTCCAATGTGATAGGCATAAGATACCAGAAAAGGGACATGTAGCTGTGAAAACACCAAAACAGGGAGAACTGATAGTAAATGACTACGTGTGAATGGACCAGCAAACCCAAAAAATCCCAATACAGAAAGCCGAGTGGGGAACAGGGTGCACCCAGAGAAAGAAAGATAAACACACCCCAAAGGGACGACAAGCAAATAAAATATCAAAGACATCTCCACACTTTCTTGTACCACCAAGAGGCTCCCCTAAAATAACAAGTCCATTTGTCATGTTTCTTGTCTTGTTCACTTAACTGTCAAGAGATAAGGTTTAAATCTCTTTTTGTTTGCTGTGCCCCCCTCCATCCTCCATCCTGCAAATAGAACTCTACTCCAGAAAAGCAAATAAATTGAATTTTACAAAATTACAGTGTGGACAGAAGTGAGATAATGAATTGTTCCACAAACCCAAAATCAGAACTAAGGTGTCTCCTGAAGCCTGGAAGAAGTAGCTAATTAAATAAATGAAGAGGCTGGGTGGTTCACGCCTGTAATTCCAGCACTTTGGGAGGCCGAGGCATGACAATTGCTTTAGCCCAGGAGTTCAAGACCAGCCTGGGCAACATAGTGAGACTCTCTCTCTGAAGAAAAAAGAAAATTAGCCAGGCATGGTGGCACAGACCTGTAGTCCTAGCTACTGGGGAGGCTGAGGCGGGAAGATCACTTTAGCCTGTGGGGTCGAGGCTGCAGTAAGCAGTGATCGTTCCACTGCATCCAGCCTGGGCAACAGAGCAAGACCTTGTCTCAAAAATGAAATATTTATTTAAATAGAGATAGTATTAGTATTTTACAAGTCAGTAAACATGCTGTTCTCTTTGCCTCCCATGCCCCCACCAGGTAAAGGAGATGACAAATTAAAAGGTGACATAAATGTATACATTTATATACATTCATGTATATACGTGAGATATGCATTAACAGTGCTGGCTGGTATGGTGATGTGGAGTTGGAGGCAATCAAGGTGTCACCTCTAGAGAAAGTGGTAAGGACAGTGTGGTAGACACACACTATAGAATACAAGGCAGCAGTCAGAAGCAATGAACTAGGCAGCAGTCAGAAGCAATGCACTAGATGTTGCTAGATATGGAGTAAAAAAATGTTGAATGAAAAATGAAACTGAGAAGAACTATAGCACAATATCATGTACATTCGGCTAAGCATAAATTAAAAACATACCACATGCAAAGCACTACGCCATTTTCTCAGGCTATAGATTTAAAGATGTGTCAAACACAACAGATTGGGTCCTTGTGTGGGGAGAATGGCAGAAAACAGGATGAAGGAGCAAAATTAATACCAAGGAGTCCTCAATGTTGGATAATAGGGAACCTGGACACTAATGGGATATAATTAATTCAACTCCGCATCTAAAGTTTAAAGAAAAAGACCTATGTCTAGCAAATGAGGTCTGGTTAATACACCGTGAGGGCAACCACATTCTCCTGGCATGCTTGAACCCACTACTCAGAATACTGCACTGACTAAATCTCACCATGCCTTACTCAGTGTGGCATGTTCGCTCTGTAAAAGAGAACTTCAAACACTAACTGTGCCAGGGACTCAATGACTGTCTGGTCCTTTAGCAGATTTCTTTAACCCCAACAACCTGTGAGATAATAAAACCTCCATTTTACAGATTTAAAAAGCCAAGTCACTTTTCCAAGGTCACAAAGATAATTCAGATGGATTTGAACTTCATGTTCAGCTTCATTTTCAATATATTAGTGCCTTCCTCTAAGCCACCTAAACTGAGAATTTCTCCCGAGATTTGACCCTGAGGTAGCCTTTCTAAAATGATACCTAAACGTTTTACCTTTACTTTCGTCCTAGAGTAACTGCACCACTGGAAACGGCATCAGAGTACATAGCAGTCACTCTGCGCATTCACATTTAGAAATAGAAAACCTTTACGGCAAGCTATGGATGTGCTTTTTAACTTAGCCTGGATTTAATGCAAGTGCCCAGAGATATTCACTACCTCCTGTGCCATGATACATTCCATGAGCGACATTCAACTTTGCCCCTACATAAGCCTTCAAGCCCCCTTACGTAGGTCCCAGTGCCATGATATGGTGAGTTACTCAGAAAGTTAAACTAAGTTTGGGGCACACAAGTCATTCCCGATTCCTCACATTACTCTGACGACCATAAATCATTTAAAGCTGAGGCGATGAAGCAACTGTCAGGCAGCAGTGCAAGTCCCAGGGTCCAGTAGACACAGGACTTACCTTGTGAAAACATAACCTTTCAATACTATTCAAAAATGACATCTGAAAACTCATATGATTCTAACTTTTATTACTAGGTCAGAACCAATGAAGTAGCAGCAAAAGGGTCTCTCCTATGATCTGGCTTTCACTGGTCCTCAGGGCAAGGAGGAAACTTGGGCAGGAGATGATCACTCAATCCCAGCAGACTCTCAGAACCTCACTTGGACCCGAAAGTGCATCTGCTTGGTGGCATTGTTCTTCATTCCTGTCTTCAGCATCCATTTTGATTTCATCCTTTGGACATACTGCATGTCTCGCTCTCGCATAAGAGCCGCTCCTATGATTGGAAGGCGGTTAAGAAATTAGGCAAAGGTCTGTTATTTGTGATCAGAGAAAATCCAACCTTGGCAGAGAATTCAAAAGGTTAGTTTAGGGTAACTGGGTTCTTGTATTTACAACAGAGTTACTAACTTGGGGTCTCTAAGCCATGGGCCTCAAGGGTCTCTGTGGACCCCAGAATTGCATACCAGAACTTTTGTATATATACATTTCTCTGGGATTAGCATATTTAGTTTTCATCATCTGGAAGAGTCTATAAGCCTAAAAGGTGAAACCCCATTAATCAGAAAGGCAGAAGCTATAAATCGAGTCAGACAATACTTCCTGATAAGAGTAAGATGAAGTCAAGTCTCTACGAGATTCAAGTGGCCACACAGCTCACAAGTAGCCACAGTGAAGGAAACCACATATAAATACAGTGGCATTTCAAATGGATTTTAGTTGCCTAGAGCTTCCCAGGCCATCAGAAGGCAGCCCTCCTCTTATCTTCTCCACAGTCCTATAGTTGGATAGATGTTTTCCCTGAAGATCTAAGGATATAATCAGCTTTATCCAGCAGACACATCAGAATAGATGTAAAGAGTATCATATTGATGAGGTTTCAAAGCTCAACAATTGCAGTGGCATGCTTTACTCTTCTAACTTTTGCTAAATATTCTATGGGAAAATTACAAAAAAAGGGGACTGATAGCTAACCTTGACTATGGGCATGCACTATATCAGACATGTATGACATTCAACCCACTCAACTCTAAAAGGTAGGTCTTATTACTATCGTCTCTGTTTTATAAATGAGGAAACAGAAGCTTCTATTAATTAAACTACTCATGCTTATCATATAAGAACCTCTAAGTACATCACATAAGTCACGTTTGACTCCACAGCTCAAGCTATTAACCACTAGGACACTGTCTGATTCCTCTGCATAACCTCCAGGATAATTTCAACCTTTGGTGATTACTAAATAATTCTTTTTGTAACTATTATCTTCTGAAAAAGTTAATGGTATATAAAATTGCTGTGCCAGGAATATGAAATTTCTAAGTCATAGCACTTTGGGCTTATTGCCTTAAACATATCAAGTGGTAATGGAAGTCCCTGGAGCCAAGAGGTTAAGTTTCCCCCAGAGAGGATCCACAAGGACAACATAAATGGGAACAACTTTCCCCAGACCCCTGCTAGGAATACAAGTTCTTAGACTGGTCTGTAGTTGTAAAGATCAATGTACCTGTGCTGCCAGTCCATCCCAGGGCTCTGTACTGCTGAAGTACTCGGCCCACGGCCTTCCGATTTTTGGCAACTGCCACAGCTCTGGACAAGCCAAATCGCTGTTTGTAGTATCTCATCAAGGAGCGATGACCCACTCTGGCACCTGTTTTTCAAAAGAGCAATACTGAAACACTGAGTTGGATAGTTTTTTCAAGGCAGAGCTATAAAGCAAGGGCTTTCCAAATGAGATCTTTTAGTATATGTAGATGGAAAATCGATGTACCAGAAGAAACAGTTGTTCTACCTACTAAAGAAAGATGAAGCAGCATGTAAAATAAAAATGAAAAAGTGAAAGAAAGAAAGCATGCCAGAAAAGAAAACCAAACAATAGATTTTTTAAAAGAGAATGGCAAGTCACTGTTAAGTGAAAACTTAGCATTGTGTACTTACTTGCATACAATCCCCAAAATACACATAGAAACCCCTACTAATACAGATAATAGGGCCCTAGGAGATAAGATATTTTTAGCATTTTATATATATAAATAAATAAAAATTATACAGATATATGGGAAGAAGATTAAGCACAGAGAGCAGTTCTGATGTTTGGGTCTACAAGCCACAGTTAGGATCTAAAATACAAATCAATCCACCTTTCCTTTGCTTAAATTCTCTATTGTAGTGATTCTCCAATGGGGATTTTACCCAGCAAGGGACATTTGGCACTGATTGAAGACATTTTTGGTTGTTACAGCTAGAGGTTACTACTGGCACCTAGAGGGTAGAAGCCAGAGATGCTATTAAACATCTTTAAATGCACAGGACAGTCCCCATAACAAAAAATTATCTAGTCCAAAATGTCAATAGTGCCAAGGCTGAGTAACCCTGACCTACTGCTTCCTAAATGATGGAAATCACCTGGTGAATTTGAATTTTAAAAGATGATTAAGCTGAATGCTGTCTATAGCTTTTGCTTATTTAGTAGGATCTGGTAAAACTATGTGAGTCAATCATGCTTTCAGAAATGAATTTCTAAATTTAATTTTCAAAGTATGCTTATGTCATTACAACATATGATTGTATATCTCATTATCTCATAGGCCCACTAACTTGTAACAGAGTGAGAAAAAAGAAAACAGACTCTGCATATTTCAAATAAAAAAACTATGGGACAAAGGTATTGGCCACCAGTTGGAAATTCTGTAGCTGGAATAATAAAAACCTGAGGTAAGTAAAGATATCTACTGGAAGAACAATTCAAGATTCCTATTTAAGAGTGAGGCACATCTGATATATTAATCTAGGGGGTGGCAAACTGCAGCCAGAGAACCAAATCTTGCCAATCACCTGTTTTAGTTTGTTTTACTGCCACACAGCCATGCTCAACTGTGTAGGTATCATCTCTTGCTGCTTTGGTGCTTGCTACAACAGCAGAGGTGGGAAGCTGCTGCAGAGACAGAATGGCACACAAAGCCTTAACGATCACCTCTGGCCCTTTTTAGGGAAAATGTCCCAACCCCTGTGTCATACGTTCAGGGGAGATGACCTGAAGGGGGCTGGGTTTAGAGATGACTAATTCCAGGCTCCCTTATAGCAGTGCCTCTCCAAAGGTGGTCCCTAGGCCAGTGTCATCAGCATTACCTGAAAGCTTACTAAATACACGCTATCCTTCCACAAGAATATTAATTAGGACCAAAGCAATCAAATATCTTCCCAGACAGACATAACCATGCAGATATTTAACAACAGCATATACATAAGGCACGATAAAAGCCATTTCCACTGAAAATGAATAAAGGATATTTGGCTAGGTAGAACCCTGTGTACAGTTTCCAGAAAAGGTTTATATTTACTTATGTAAAGCCATTGCTTTCAGAATCTTTTGTGTAAAAAGACCATGAACCAGATACTATAAATATTGTGGAAGTCTATATTTGCTTTTAGGATCCAGACTTTTAATTTGCATAAGAAAATTATTCTGGTTGTTTTAAGTCCCTATACCTGCCAAAACAACTGGAAAATAATTTGTTTGCTACACAGATATGCAAAAGTAGTTACTTTCAGTTGCTTGTTTTGTTATCATACTCAAGAGATGACAAAAATAACCTTTCGATTCAAAGACATAGTCTTTGGATACCAGTGTGGATAAAAACATTTTCCCTGAACCTGAATGTTTTGACAGCGTAACAGTTAACAAAGCTCTTAGACCACAAGAAATCAGTGAGATGTAGTTGACAGATACAACCACAAGCTTAAATGGAGGGTCTACAGGAAATTCCAGCATTGTTTGCTGTGATGTTCTATTTATAACGTTAGGTCTGGACACTCCAGGTTTGCAAGGTGATAATGTTGGTCATTAATACATAAGAATTCAATATATTTATATTCTTAAGCAACATGTGGAAATACATCCTACAGAAGGTTGGCCTTTTAAAGCGTCCTTGAAATGGCTTCATTACTCAATGCCAAGGTTTCCAACAGTTGGTAAGAAGGAACTGAAAACAGCATTCAGAGCTACCCCTGCCCTATGCCAATGACAGTAACCACCTGATATTAGCACCAAGTATGATGGGCTAAGGACAGCTACACTTGAAGGCCCTCATCCAGGAAAAATATTTTCTAGAACACAGTGTGACTGCCCAATAAATAAGGGATTGGTTATGTCTAACCAATCCCTTGGTTAAATCATGGTGAAGCATGCAACCTGTCCATCTAGCTTTTGACACAGCAGTAACCACTTACGGACTGTCCACTCCTTTTTTGTTTTTGTTTTTTGGAGACAGGGTATTGTTCTATCACCCAGGCCGGAGTGCAGTAGTGTGATCATGACTCACTGCAGCCTTGACTCTTGACTTTCTGGGCTCAAGTGATCCTCCTGCCTTAGCTGAGACTATAGGCACACACCATCACACCAGGCTAATGTTCACTCCTTCTTAACAAACAGCCTTACAATTTCTGACATCCAATTGAATGGGCCTTTCATACCAACTTACTCCATAAGAGTTGAAGAGCAACGAAGGAAACCCCCAAAAAAAACCTTCAAGACCACAATCTTCAAAATAAATGCTCACAGCGCCCTCTAGTGGCTACTTTTTGTCATTGGCTTTGAGATAGCCTGCTTGATTTTACTGAAGACCAATCTGAGCAGCTAGATTTAGTGTCCCAGCAGCAGGGGAGAGACTCTTGTTACCCAGTAAATGCACAGGAGATGAGTTCAGGAAGGCTTCCCAGAGGGTTGAATCTAAATAAGATGAATCTTACAAGAAAAGTAGGAATAACAGGCACCACACATGCAAATGCCCAGAGGATGAAAAATCTATGTGGGTGGATAGAGGAATAGCACTACACACCTGAGGGACCAGTAGCGAGAGAAACTCAAAGTTACCCTAAAGGCAATGGCTCCCAGGGGAGGAACTACAGAGGGTAAAGAAAATCTACTGATGTTTTAGAAAGAATGTTTTGGTGGTCATGTGGAAAGCAGATAAGAAATGACCAGACAGGTCATCTGTGACACAGACAAATGAATACAAAAAAATACTCAAAAGACATTTAGGAGTTACTAAGCCATCTGGATATGGGAGAGGAAGATCTCTCTAAGATCTTTCTAAGGCTAGCCAAAGCCAAAAATGGGCTTGGCTTTGGCAGTCAAAATGGGTATCTTTTTAGATACCTTAAAAAACTCAATCACCCAGGACAAAGCTGAGGACTCTTTATTTTTTATAAGTTTCAAAAATTTAAAGTCTAGATGAAAACTTCTCTGAAACATCCTAGATTTCTTAAATAGATATGCTCATGTTATGCTAAGTTTTGTACTATGTTGCGCTAAAGTAGCTGCTAAATGAAGCAAACACTACGGTGATCCTACTACATGGTAGACACTGCCGTACTAGGATTGTCTTATTCAATGTATTTAAGGTCTATGGTTATCTGATTCTACCGTTTAAGAAGCAGAAGCTAAGGAGACAACAAGGTAAACATATAGTTCTGGAAAATAAGTTATTAAACATATTTCTGATGTCCTCTATGGGTACTGTCACCAGAGAAAGACTAGAAAAGGTTCTCTGGGATTTATGTTTTACCACTGTGTACTAGATAGGCCATGATAATATATTGCATTATAACCTTCTTATCACTGTAGAAAGAACTGTCATCTTCAAAATAGGTTCTGCCTGACCTTTCTTCCTATTGCCACACTCTAAAGCTGCTCTTGGCCTTACAAGGTTATCATTCTGAGCTACAGATAGCCATCTGTACCTAAGCAGTGACATTCTGTGTGGAAAGCCATAAGACAAGGCTGCTTCATTGCAGACCTCTCCACCAGCAGAGTGTGTTGTTCCTGCCTGCACCATTACTGCAAATCTCCCGAAGTAGTATACGGATATTGGAAAAAGGCTTTACTGATTAGGTATGTGATCCTGGTAAGTTACTCAGCCTCTCTAAACTTCATATGCAAAATGAAGATGCTGGAATCTAACTCAATGTTGGCCTATAAAGACAAATACATCTGCCTGAATGTGCTAACTGCTCAGTAAATACCAGATATTAAGATCTTATTATCATCTCTACCTTTCCATCCCCTTTCATTTCTCAAACATGTCTTCTGTAGCTTCTCCTATTCTTATCAGTTAATCACGATTCTTTCTTCCTACACAATAAACAACCATGTATGCTTCTCACATTCATGGTTATTCTTCATCTTTTCACACCTCATGGTGGATAAATTTCCACCATGAGTCAGATACACCCACACCAAACTACCATTTGGAAGTCTGAGCAACTAAAGGAAACAGGAATCAGTTCAAAGAATAACAGTAAGGTTACAATTAACAAGAGAAACCTAGACAGGACCAAAAAAAACAGATAAAGACAGAATAGGAAAAGTCTACATCTAAAAAAAAAAGAAAAGAAAAGAAATGCCTGATCAAACATTCTGAGTCATAACCCAGAAATGAACAAAAACACTGATCAAATTTAAACAAAACAGCCAACTTAGAGCTGAGCAGCAACCTTCAGGGTTTACACTGTACGTGAGAACCCAAACATATACTTTAAGCTTTATGGTCTATTTCCCTCAGTATGGAAGGTAATTGATGGAGATATGCTTCTCCCTCAGTCCCACTGGCATTAAGCTATTTATTTTTGACAAATGCACTTACCAGAAGGCAGAATCAATTCCATGGTTTCATCATCATATTCCAAGTTCTTTTCTGAGGGCAACTCCTCAGTCTCACTGGGGTCCTCCCCGTCCTTGTGATCTGGGTAGCTACTCCTGCAACAGAGCAGTTGCACTAATAAATAGACTGATACCTCAAATGGAACTAAAAGACATAAACTTTATTAGCAAATGTGGCAAACTTCCTAAGCTACCTAAAAGGGAGAGGGGAGGAAGCAGCTGTAGGAACTACCAGCTAAAAGGTTTTGGGAGAAAACAACTCATTCGCATTTTGTCTGTAGTAGAAGTCAGCAAATGACCTATAACAGAATTCTATGTTTTTCCCTAGAAAAGCTACCTAACAGAGAAGAAAAGAAGGAGAACGTACAGCTGTACATGCAGCTATACTCAATTTAACCATTATAAAAACAAGTTATAGCACAGTGCTGTCCAACAGAACTCTGTGACGACAGAAAATGTTCTATCAATATGTCTTTGCGTCTGATACAGTAACTGCAGTCACATGAACTTTGCAGCACTGAACTTTGAAATGCAGGTAGTCTGAAGAACTGAATGTTTAAATTTTTAACTAAACTTTCCATTTATTTAAATAGCTATATGGGTATACCTAGTAATTACTATATTGGACAGTGCAGGTCCAGAAGAATCTCCATATTCCTAAAAATGTTGACAAATGCTATTCATAGATACACATGAAAAATAACAGGAAAAGTGTACATTAACTTATTAACAGTAAACCACACAACCTAATAAGAAAACAGACAAATACTTGATCAGATACCTCACAAAAAGATATCCAAATGGCCAATGAATACATAAAAAGGCTCTTGATTGCACTAATCATCATCAGGGAGATGCAAATTAAAGCCACTACACACCCACTAAAGTTGCTAAAATGAAAAACTCTCCCTCACTACAAGTGGAAGTATAGAAAACCACTTTGGAAAACAATTTGACAGTATTTTCTAAAACTGAACATATGTATATCCTCTGGCCCAACTCCTACATATACAAACAAAAGATAACCTATAAACATTTGCCAAAGACACACTAGAATGATGTGGCAGCATTGCTTGTAATAGCCCCAAACTAGAAACCACTCAAATGTGTATCAGCCTTAGACTAGATGTTGTGGAGCACTGAACAAAACACTCTGTAACAATAAGAACTCTCTCCAACTATATAAAATAGTATGGATGGGTCTCCCAAACAGAAAGTTGAGCAAAAGAAGTCAGACCCAAGAGTACATTCTTTGTGATTCCATTTACATATAAAGTACAAAAACAGGCAAAATCAATCTATGCAGCTATAAGTCAGAATAGTAGCTACTCCTGGAGAAAGGAGGGGTAGTTTCTGGAAGGACACACAAGGGAAATGTCAGGGGATTATTAACATGCTGTTTGTTGATCTAGGTACTAGTTATATTTAAAATTTCACTAAACATGATACCACAAGTACGGTCATCCCTTGGTATCCATGGGGGATTGGTTCCAGGACCTCCCTAGGATACTAAAATTTGCAGATGTTTGAGTCCCTGATATAAAATGGTATAACATTTGCATATAACCTAAATCATTGCATACTTTAAATCATCTCTATATTACTTATAATACCTAAAATATTGTAAATGCTATGTAAATAGTTGTTACACAGTACTGTTTAGGGAATAATAACAAGAAAAATAAGTCTGTGGATGTTAATATGGACAAAATTTTTTTTGAACACTATAGTTTGGATGCACAGATGGAGAACCTATGACTACAGAGGGCCAGTTGTATACATACATATATGTACTTTTCTGTAAGTTTATTCTTCAATAAAAAGTTTCAGGTTCAAAAGAAGTAAACAAGTTACCTTGTGAAGGGGAGTGAAATTATAGGTAATTTGTCATTTTTTAGCTGAGTGAATCCACGTAAAATGCTTATTAGAACAGTGTCTGGCAGGTAAGCACTCCATAAACACCAGCTTTGTATGTAAAAGCTTTCTATTTTCCAAGTTTTCTTTACTAATAAGCATTATCACCTTCCCCCCACCCCCAACCCCAGAGACAGGGTCTCACCATGTCACCGAGGCTGACCTGAAACTCCTGGCTTCTGGTGATCCTCTTACCTCAGCCTCCTGAGCAGCTGGGATTACAGGCTCATGCCACTACACTTGGCTAACTTTTATTTTTTTAAGGAAAACAAATAATTTAATATTCATTTTTAGGAAGAAAGGCTCACATAATTTCTCATTTCTAGGCACCAACAGAATAAAACTGTAAATGGAATGAAAAATACATCATTTGGACTAAGGGAGAACCAGTTCCATCAGTTACATATGTTAATTCAAACTAATGGTTTAAGCAACACCCAGTAAAGAACAACAATAACAACAACAAAAGGCTAGGGCTTGAAGCTTAGAGTCTAGAAGGAGGAGACAATAAACAAATAATATACAATACACACAATGGCAGTAGGGGATATAAGGAAAAATAAAACAGGATCAAAAGGATTGGGTAGGTGTTATTTTACGGAAGGTGGTCAAAAAAGGCCACACTGAGAAGGTGAAATTTATGTCAATGCCTGGCAAGAAGTGAGGGACAAGTCAAGTGAATATCTGAGCGAATACTATAAACAAATACAGCAGCAAATGCAAAGGTCCTGAGAAACACACTTGATGCATTAGACAAAGAGTTAGGAATTCAGAGAGCAACTAATACAACACAACAGAACCACAGAGGCTCCAGATCATGCGCAGGGCCTTGCAGGACATTATACTTTGGCTTTTACTCTGAGCAAGATAGGTAGTCTTTGAAAGAATCTGAACAGAGTTTGACCTCACTTAGTGTTTTAAAAGAATCCCACTAGTTACAGTTTTGAGAATAGAACGTGGCGGGTAGTAAGAATGTAAGCAGGAGGCTACTGTAGGAAGTCAGGCAAAAGATGATGGTGCCCTGGACCTGGGTAGGAGCAGTAGAAGTAGTGAGAAGCAGTCAGCCTCTGAAGATAGATAGTGCAAAAGTAGTTAAAGCAGGATTTGGTGATAGATTCTAAAGTAAACATGAAAGAAAACAGAAGAATAAAGGAAGACTACATGGCATATGGCTTAAGTAACTAGAAGGACAGAGATGCCATTTACTTACAGGGAGCAGATTAGGATGCATAGCAGGAGTTGATTTTGGACAAGTTAACGATCCCTTTTAGACACAAGTAGAAATATGAATGAGGTAGCTGGATATCTTCAGTCTATAGCTAAGGGGAAGGCTATACTAGAGATATAAATGTGGGGGTCACGGGCCTGCAGAAGATACTGAAATCTGTGAAACTGGGTAGGATCCTGAATATAACCACAGGATGACAGACCGAGTGCTGGGCATTCCAAGCCTACTGCTGATGGTAGCCGCTTGACTCTATCCATGGTATTTGCTTTGACCACTCTGATGACAACATCAGTCAAAAGGTTATAAACATTGGTGTCTAAAAGGAAACTTGAGAGGGATAAATACTGAAAGAGGATGCTTCCCACCACCAGCAGAATTCATTGTCTTCTCTACTGCCATAGCCTCTAATCCTCCCCTCTACCTCCTCCCAGTCATGTCCACCAACTACAAGTCTCCAGCTGCAAAATGAGAAATCAGGAAGAAAATGCAAAAGCAAGACTTAAAAGACTGAGACTTTTCTGAACATTGTATCACTTGGACTACGCATTGGACTAAAATAGTATGGATGGGTCTCCCAAACAGAAAGTTGAGCAAAAGAAGTCAGACCCAAGAGTACATTCTTTGTGATTCCATTTACATATAAAGTACAAAAACAGGCAAAATCAATCTATGCAGCTGTAAGTCAGAATAGTAGCTACTCCTGGAGAAAGGAGGGGTAGTTTCTGGAAGGACACACAGGGAAATGTCAGGGGATTATTAACATGCTGTTTGTTGATCTAGGTACTATATTTAAAATTTCACTAAACATGATACCACAAGTACGGTCATCCCTTGGTATCCATGGGGGATTGGTTCCAGGACCTCCCTAGGATACTAAAATTTGCAGATGTTTGAGTCCCTGATATAAAATGGTATAACATTTGCATATAACCTAAATCATTGCATACTTTAAATCATCTCTATATTACTTATAATACCTAAAATATTGTAAATGCTATATTACTTATAATACCTAAAATATTGTAAATGCCTGGCATGGTGATTAAACACATCTGCTTATCTCCTATACTAGCTCACAGGAATTTTGACAACTAGTTGTTCACAAGTACTTAACATACATTTGCTAAATGACATACAAATTATTCAAGATTCTAGTTAGGGCCAGGCATGGTATCTCACACGTATAATCCCAGGCTAAGGCCGGTAGATCACTTGGGCCCAGGAATTCAAGACTAGCCTGGGTAACATGGCGAAACCCCATCTCTACAAAAAATACAAAAATTAGCAGGGCATAGTGGTGCACACTAGCTGCTGGGGAGGCTGTGGTGGGAGGATCACCTGAGCCTAGGGCAGCTGAGGCTGCAGTAGACCGTGATCGTGCCACTGTCCTGCAGCCTGGGTGACAGAAAAAAATCTTTCTCAGAAAAAAAAAAAAAAGATTCTAGTTAGGGGTGAACCACCAATGGGATAATCTCACCATCAGATGCCTGGTTTGGGCCTGGTTTAGCAACTGTCTCAACTCCTTCAGGAGACAGCTGGTGATCAAGGACTCTCCAGGAACCCAATACGTGAAACCTAATTTCTGTACCTCTGTTCAAGGAGCAAAACTGAACTCTTGATGATTTAACCAGAACAAAAACAAAAACAAGTCAAACCTCAGTTTGGGTCTAAGGTCTTCTCTTTACTAGATGTGTTAAACTCTGTGAAACTGAGTTTCTCAACTAAAAGAAAGAACTACCTAATACAGAGGTGTTATAAGTGTTAGTAAGGATACGTTGTACAGTGCCAAACACATATCCAGCACTGGCACACATAGTATCAATGCAAAGCAAATATAACTTCACTTCACTTCATATTACAAATTATGCTTACCTAAAATCATAGAAGTCTGCAAATTCCAAAGCAGCATCGCCATCTGTGAAGAGCTTACAGTGGCTTTTGTCATTCATATGCGCCTGTACAGCTTCTGTGGAGTAGAAGGACTTCCCTTTCTCATTGCACCACAAGCAAATCTTTCCAACACCAACTTTCTCTCCTAGAAAAACAATTTAAGGAAAAAATATGAAAAAAGCTTTTTGCAACCAATTAAATCTCACTATTTGTCACAACTCAAAGATCATTCACAAAATAAGCAAGCAATTATATCAAAGATTAATGAAAATGCAAAACTAATGTTCCCTTGAGACCAGTCCCCCAATAATGTGATTATTTCCTCATTAAAAGAAAAACTATTGTACTTACCCAAGTATTTAATCAGTCCCTTAATATCTGAAAGGTATTCTATATCAGGAATAAAGAAACTGTGGACTTTGGTCATATGAGCCACATTCTTCATGAGCGAGCTGGAATGATGGGAACAAAATAAGCAGTCCCTAATAGGGATGGCACCAAGGGGTGGGCCTTCCTCAGCCTCTTCCTCCCCTGCATCCTGCTCCACAGCATCGTCCATTGCTTCAGTATCCTCACATTCCAATTCTTCATCAGAATCAATATCTTCCCAATCTGCAAGCCAGAATTTTGAAATACTAAGTTTAAGAAAAGTAATAGCAAGCAAAGATATCACAAAAATTCACATGAGGTGATACAGTCCTATATTTGAAGAAACAGCTGTACCCCCAACTCCCAAGGACAACTCCTCTTTCAAGATCTCAATTTTAGCTCTTTGTTTACCAGACTCATCTGAATGGCTGTGAAATTCCTTAGTCTTTCTTTTCCAGGAAATAGGAGTCTTCTGTTGTTTCTTTCCTATGCCTTACAGCACCTAGCTCAGTGCTGAACATAGTTAGGGAGTCTCCTATCTGGGTGAATATATATATATATATATTTGTGTGTGTGTGTGTGTGTGAGACAGAGTCTCGCTCTGTCGCCCAGGCTGGAGTGTAGTGGCCGGATCTCCGCTCACTGCAAGCTCCGCCTCCCGGGTTCCCGCCATTCTCCTGCCTCAGCCTCCGGAGTAGCTGGGACTACAGGCGCCCACCACCGCACCTGGCTAGTTTTTTGTATTTTTAGTAGACATGCTGTTTCACCATAGCTTGATCTCCTGACCTCGTGATCCGTCTGCCTCGGCCTCCCAAAATGCTGGGATTACAGGCGTGAGCTCTGGCTGCATATTTTTATAAACTGCTAAAACAATGCCTCTATCTACTATTTCACAAAAGTACTATGGGGTGTGTGTATGTGCTGGTGGGGTGCTCTACGAATGACTATGGTTTGAATGCATGTTTCCCTCCCAAAATTCAAATATTGAAACTTAATCATCAATGAAATGGCATGAAGAGGTGGGGCCTTTAGAAGTTGATCAAGTTAGGCGAGCACTAATCCCGAATGAATGGATTAGTGCCAGGGAACTAGCCCGTTTTTGCCTTCTGCTTCTTCCACATGATACCATGAGAAAACTTCATCTATGGACAGGCCCTCACCAGACACTGACTCTGCCAGCACCTTGATTTTGGACTTCCCAATTTCCAGAACTATGGGAAAATACATTTATGTTATTCATAAATTACCCAGTCTCTGGTACTTCCTTATAGCAGAGCGAACAGACTAAGACATGAACACCTACACCACCACTGTTAACAGGATGTGGAATGAGGGAAGGAAGGAATAAATAACTCATAAAGTCAAAGAGGTGAGGCTGCTGGCTCCAGCTCCACATTTCTGGCTGAGTTGATTTTGATCCCCTCATTCTGTTTTACTCAACTAAAGTAAGTGCAAAACCACCATAACTGGAAACCCACTGGAACAGCAAATAACACGGCGGCTGGTATGACGATAGCATGTCCTCCTGTGCATATGTTAAAAGTTTCCTCATCCGAAACAGAGAAGGCGTCAATTCATTCTCCAAATATGTATTAGGCACTTCTTTTTCCAGACAAGGTTTTAGGCCTTCCAGAATGAATTGAGTAAACTAAACAGCCAAACCTGCTGGCCAGATAAGGCACTTCAGAAAGCGTCTAAACCACCTTCCCTCATCATTTTTACTTAAAAGTTCTCAAACACACATACACACACAGGCATCTCGAATATAAATCTGAAAACTTAAGGGGGGCCAAGTTCCTCTTTACCCTCCCCGCCCAGACAGGGCCATCACCGTCTCCATCCAGGTCCTCTTCCTCCTCCTCACTGTCCTCCTCCTGCTGCTTTGCCAACTTCTTCGCCTGCTGTTCAAACCACTGGAGCCGGGGTGGTTTCTCGCTCGGGTCTCGGTCGTGGGTCCCACGGCCACCAGTCCCCACGGCTACGGCACTCCTGGCCTCCTCTGCAGGCGCTGGGGGCGCCTTCTTGGGAGACATGGACGGCTGGGCCTTGATGGCCTGCTGGATGGCCGCGTTCATGGCATCCTTGTCCACACTGTCCACGCCCAGTCCTTTCTCCAAGTTCTTTTCATTCATCATCTCCACTTTCCGATTCACGGCCTGCACGGCCTTCTTCTCCAGCTCAACGTGCCGCCGGGACTTGAGGTGGTTCTCGTAGGCGTTGAAAGAGGCAAACTTCTTACTGCAAACGGTACAGTAGGTGGCCGAGCCCTTGCTCTCCTCCTCCGCTACGGCCCGCTGCGCCCGCACTCGCTCCTGGAAGCCCTCGGCGGTCACTGGGGCCATGCTGGCCACCTTACGCCGCAGGTTGTAGCGGTGCCAGTCCGTCTTATAGTGGGCCCGCTGCATGTCCGCGTCGCGGAACGCCACCCGGCAAGTTATGCAGGTGTACGTCGCCATTGCCAGGCGAGAAATAAGAGCCGACCACGCCAAACACCTGGTGATCAGCGCCCTGGCCCCACACGACCCTCAGACCTTAACCCGCCTCAGCGGCCTGGAAGAGCCACTCGACACGCCGACTTCCTGATTGTCACTGAGGAAACTTCCGGCACACGTCGGAAGTTATTCACAACTGGACAGGAAACCCGCCTCTCAGGCTGTGGCCACGCCCCCGCCGCCGTGAGATCCGGGAAGCCTAGGGAACGCAGTGACTGAACCGGACCTGGGTCCCCTCAGTCAGCCCGAGTTGGGTGTTGCTTGAGGGAGGTCGCGCCCTCCTAGTTACCTTCCCTGGTGGTTGTGCCGCTCAGTGTGACGCGGTCAAGTAGACGACTACGCGAGAATGGGGGAGTGGGGCGCCCGAGGCTGCTCCCCGGCCCTGGGAAGCCCCCCATTAATGAATGGTCGGGTCAGCGACGCGAGGGTCGGGGTTTCCCTGAGGACCGCGCGCTACATCCGCGGAGCCGGGTGAATGGATGTCGCGAAGGCCAGGGCTGCCCCTTAACCCTCGGGGCCGACCTCGGAGCCCTCGCCGGCGGCTGGACCGCTTCCCCGGGAAACCGGAGAGGCCGGGCCGGGGGCTCGGCCTTTCTGAGGCGGCCCTTCGGGCGGAGGACACCGGCGAAACTTGAGTGTACAGAGTGCCCGAGAGGAGCTCCCTGTAGACACACAGTCCGAGCCACGTAGGTAATTCTAATAGTAGCCACATTTTTAAAGAGTAAAGAGAAATCGGTGAAACTGCTTTTCATGATGTATTTAATTTAGCCATCCTGTCATTTCAGCATGTAACCAGTCTAAAAGAATTAACGAGATCTTTTACGCTCTGTGGTTAGTTCTAAGTCTTGGAAGTCCAGTGTGTGTTTTAGAGTTAACAGCCCATCTCAATTTGGACTAGCCCCGTGTCAGGTGCCCAGTTGGCTGTGTAGCCTCATGTGTATCGGACAGCAAAGTTCTGTATCCCAGCACTTTGGGAGGCCGAGACGGGCGGATCACGAGGTCAGGAGACCGAGACCATCCTGACTAACACGGTGAAACTCCGTCTCTACTAAAAAAATACAAAAAACTAGCCGGGCGTGGTGGCGGGCGCCTGTAGTCCCAGCTACTAGGGAGGCTGAGGCAGGAGAATGGCGTAAACCCGGGAGGCGGAGCTTGCAGTGAGCTGAGATCCGGCCACTGCACTCCAGCCTGGGCGACAGAGCGAGACTCCGTCTCAAAAAAAAAAAAAAGAAGAAAAGAACTTCAGGCCAGGCGCGGTGACTCACGTCTGTAATCCCAGCACTTTGGGAGGCCTAGGCAGGCAGATCATCTGAGGTCAGGGGTTCAAGACCAGCCTGGCCAACATGGCGAAACCCAGTCTCAGCTAAAAAAATAGAAAAATCAGTCCCGGCGCAGTGGCGCAGACCTGTAATCCCAGCTACTTGGGAGGTTGAGGCAGGAGAATCTCTTGAGTCCGGGGAGGGGGGCGGAGGTTGTGGTGAACCGAGATCGCGCCACTGCACTGCAGCCTGGGCGACAGAGCAAGATTCCGTCTTAAAATAAAAAGAAAACATGAACTTCAAATGCTTGGGGAAGTTATAGATTTCATCCACACAGCCTGGTTGAACCCTTGTCAGCCTTGTTACAGAATCGAATGTTGCATGCTCAGAATCCACGCTACTAATAGAAAATCAAAAGAAGATGGCGCTTTAAAAAACCTTCCAGTGGCTTCCCTTGACTCAATCAAATTCAAACACCTTACTTTTTATTCTGCGAGGCTCTGCCCCTCCCTCTGATGTCCTGCCACACCCCCTTCTCTACCCTGCTCACCCTACTTGAGTCGCAATGACACATTTGATGTTCTTCTAACAATCACTTTAGTTGGTACTAAGTCAGAAATCGCTTGGAACATCCTTTTGCTGGCTTGCTCCCTTATTTTTTGGATCTCTGCCCAAATGCCTTTGTAAGAGAGGCTTATCCAAATCCACTTACCAAAAATAGTGCCTACCTTCCTGAGTCCTTACCAGGCATAACTTTTCTCTAGCACTGTATTAGTTATCTACTACTCTGTATTAAATTACCCCCAAATTTAGCATCAAGCTTTATTTCAGTTTCTGTATGTCAGGCATTTGAATAACTTAGCTGGGTGGTTCTAAGATCTGCTAAGAGGTTGCAGTGAACATGCTGTCCAGGGCTAAAGTCATCTGAAAGTCTGACTGTATTTGACTGTGGCTGGAGAATCTCCCTTAAAGATGGTTCACTTACGTAGCTGATAGCAAGAGGTTTTGGTTCCTTGACAAGTAGGCTTCTCCATAGGGCTGCTTGAGTGCAACGGAGAGCCACATGAAATTCATGAATTTCTGTCATAACCTAGCCTTGGAAGTCACACATAGCCGTTTCCACAATGTGTTGTTACTTATGCAGGTCAGCCCTATTTAATGTGAGAAGGGTTTACATAAGGGCACGAATACCAGGAAGTGGGAAGCAGGGGCAGGGTGATTTTAGGTGATCACTGGGAGATCAGCTGCCACTAGCATTTGTTGTTTGTCACTGATTTCCCAGGCTTAGCACTGGAAGTCCTGCATCCCGGGAAACCCCTCAATCCTGGGCAAACCAGGATGTCTAGTCACACTGCATGTCAGTCATCTGCGTCTAGATAGAACATAAGCTCCATGACAGCAAGCACTCCTTTGTTGTATACTTTAATGCTAGAACAGTCCCAGCAGATCAACTGTTCAGTATTTGTTAAACGAATCTTTTGCAGTGCAAAAGTTAAGTCAGATGGTGATTTTTATTTCTGAAAACTTATTTTGAGATTATCAGTATCTTTTAAAATAGCTGAGCCGTGTGGATACTCACTTTGAGAAATGTAGCTAGTATTAGTTTTAACTGGAATAAGCAAAGCAGAGTATATTTTCAAGCTTCCCTAAAAGTAAAGCAAAAGATGGCTATAAAAGTAAAAAAACTTCTGGTTTTACTTTTGCCTAGTATCATTCTTGTATGACTGTTCCAGCATCTGTTCTTCAGGTCATTATTTCCTCCCTGCCTCCTCTAATCTATTTTCATGATTCTCCTATTTCAGCATCATTGAACTCTCCAGTTTTACTTTTCTTCTTTAAAGAGGTATTGTTTCCTCCGCCATACTAATTTTCCAATGTACTGTTCTTCTGCAGTCTCCAAGTTAACCTTACTCTTTCCCCATAGCCCTCCTCTACAGTAAATACAAGTAATCAGTAATTTTCCTGTAGCATTTTTTTCATATGCCACTTTTTCTGTTCAATAATAGTTGCCTGATGCCCATAAAATAAAGTTTAAATTCCTTTCATATCTTTCCTTTGGTGGCTTTCGTATCTCCCATAGTCTCTCCCACATGCTACATATTTTTTGTAATATTCTACTGGTTCTAAATTAAAGCATTCCTACCCTCAAGAAGTTTTTTTATGACTTCTTAGGGATGATAAAAAAATATTTATAGTTAACTAGCTGGATCTAGTACAATGAAATATAAAGAAAGGGGTAATGAGTATTTAGGATAGAGAAATCTCATGCCATTAGAGAGATCAGAAAAGTTTTCATTAAGGAGTAGACATTTCAGATGGGTCCTAAAGGAGAAGATGGAGGACTTTGTAAGTGGAAAAGGAGGTGGAACAGGTAGAAGAAATACTGTGGAGGGAGGAAAATCAAGGACATATTTAAGAAGAGTGTGTCTAGGTTGGATGAAGCTTAGGATACAAACAAGAGAAAATGAGACTAGAGAGAGCCATGATATCATTGGCAAAAGACTTGGGTTCTTGTGTTTACTGTTTATGCTTCATTTGTTGGAGAGTCACAAAATGTTTCCGCTTATATGGCATCAGGAATAGAAGTGGGCCTTGAGTGGATCCAGCAGCAGTATCTGGAACTAATTGGAGAAAAAAAAAAAGAGTAGGTCTACAACCAATACCTCCTTGGTAAATGCAAGGGACTGTTGAGTAAAATCTCTGCAGCACATCCTCAGCACTCTTAATGTGTCTAACCTCTGCTGACAGTACTGCTATCCAAAAAAAAAAAAAAAAAAATACCAAATTGATCACTCTGAAGAATTTAAATTAAGATCACTGATATAGTTTGGATGTTGTCCCCACTCATATCTCATGTCAAAATGTAATCCCAGTGTTGGAAGCAGGGCCTGGTGGGAGTGATTGGATCATGGGTGTGAATTTCTCTTGAATGGTTCAGCACCATCCCCTTGGTGCTGTTCCTGCGACAGTGAGTTCTCTCAAGGTGTGGTTGTTTATAAGAGTGTGTATCACCTCCCACCTTGCTCTCTCTTGCTCCTGATTTTGGCATGTGAACTGCCTGCTCCCACTTTGCCTTCTGCCTTGAATAAAAGCTCCCTGAGGTCTTTCCAGAAGCAGAGAAGCATGCTTCCTGTACAGCCTGCAGAACCCTGAACCAATTAAATCTCAAATAAATTACCCAGTCTCAGGTATTTCTTTATAGCTATGTGAGAATGGACTAATACAACCACCTATGACAAAGAAAATTAATGTGAAAGTATTGAAAATTAGAATTCCTTCTGTATATCATGACATAGCCCTTAAAATAGTTCACATAATTCTCAAACTACTGGAGTTATGGTGCACACTGTAACAGTGACAGTACACACAGTAACATGGTTCTTGTTTCAGTCTTGGAACACTTTGGGATAATTTAAAATAAAAGCTAATAAAGTTGCCTTCAAGTCAATTTGTATGCCGGTCACAATATTCTCTTGTGACAAGTTTACTGCTATTCACATTCCTATATTGCAGTGGCACCTTGGTTTTTAAAAGGCAGGCTACAAAGGGGATTGAGTTGGTTGAGGGTAGCCTTTGGTGGGGGTAACAAATATTGAAATTAAAAACTAACGTACACTTATCACATGGTTTACAGTTTCTGTGAATTCTGTGTTCCTGAAAACGTTAAGTCCTGTGAGAGATTTTCAGTCCCCAATTGTTTTGGCTGTCTACATATGCAAAGACTTCTCTTAATAAGGAATTGAAATGTATAGCAAAGTCTGTTTATCACAGCATTTAAAACAGTATAAATCAACTGGTTTCTGCAGTCTTTGAAAAAAAAAACTAAAACAAAATCAGTATTTAATACTTAGCGAAATTGTTAAACTGCTTAAAATTATGATCATTGTTAATGTATCACAAAATAAAACCAATATATTAGTATGATACGTTAGAAAGAGAATAGGCTTTGGGGTCAGGCTGACCTTTTCCTTGACTAGCTATGTGACCTTAGACAATTTATTTACCCTGTTCTTTGGCAAAATGTTCTTAATACCACTTAACTGTAGAGTCATGAGCATTAAACAGGATCCTGTTTTCTATGTCTTAGACCAAGAGTTCGCATACTTTTCCCGTAAAGGGCCAGAGAGTAAATATGCTTTGTAAGCCTGGGTTCTCTGTCACAACTAATCAGCTTCATTGTTATAGCATAAAAGCAGCCATAGACAATACATAAACAAATCAGCATAGCTGTGTTCTAATTAAACATTATTCACAGATGCTGAAAATTGATTTTCACTTATTCTCATGTCACAAAATAGTCTTCTGATTTTTTTTCAACTACTTCAAGATGTAAAAAACGGTTCTTAGCTTGCAGCCCCTACAAAAACAGGTGGCAGGCCAGATTTGGCCCATGGGCCATAGTCTGCCAACCCCAGCCTTAAGACACTTAATCCTTGCAACACTGTATGAGGTAAATGGTACTACATATTTATTTTGTAGATGAGGTAAATAGGTATGGAGTTATTAGGTGACTTTCTCAGAGTCCCATAGCTAGTAGGTGTTATAACCATAAAAATTACTATTATAGAACCTTATACTTGGTCCATAGAATCAACTGAAATAGTAGACATTTTTGCAACACTCCCATCCATCAATTCCACAAGGATTTCTTGCACTATGAGGCTGATACAGTGCTGGACCCATTAAAAGAAACTTACGATTCTTGTAAGCTGTTGCTTGTTGATTGCCTTTGTTTTAATGTTTAAAAGAATGGCTTAGTTGAAACACAGGCAGGAAAAAAATCAGTATCTTGGTTTTATGCAGCCTTTCCACATACCCCTCCCCCCAACGTGCTTCAGATACTTTTTTTCACCCATTCTCTAAACATCGCTGCGTGATAAGGTAAGAATTAACTTCCCTATTTAATGCTTGGGAAACAGGATGGGGCTTGGGGACGTTATGTGACTTTGACACTGTGTCTTAGGGCCATAATATTAACATCAGAACCAGAATTCATATTTTCAACATCTTTCTTAGTATAAATGCTACAGTGGAAATGGAGGAATAATACACAAAAATATAGTTCTGAGGCTTTCTAATTTCATCATGATACAAATGATCTAAGACAACAGTAGTTCAGTAAAGGTTTTCAGAATAATTTCCTATCTTGCAATGAACACAGCTGGAGCAGTGTAAAGAAGTATACCCATCTAGATTATAAACAGTTCATATAAATGTTAAAATCACATTTTTCTTAAATGTGTATTTGCTTCTTGACTAAAATTAGTGGCATGCTGGCATTTGCCACTTTTTTAAATGGAAGAAAGTTACATTTATTTCAAATATAAGAGTGAGATGCCTAAATATGTTGAATGTATTTGCCAATTACAAAACCTTATAAAAGTCTTCCTAATATTTTATTAAACTGGGAAGCAGGCAGTTTAAAAAAAAATCCCTTTTGTAGCTATGTAGGGTAAGAAAAAAAGGTATTTAAGGTATTTCAGAATGAGAATATTCAAGCATGGATTGATCTTCCAAAGTGAGCTTCAACTTCTTGAGCACTACTTTATTGCTTCAGATTAAAATACATGCTCAATGTATGCTATTGCCATTGTGTGATTTTGCTCAGTACCTTCTATAGGAAGTGAGCAAAACTTTTCTACAGCTTTCAATTTTAACAAAATATATCCATGGTTCACATTTTAAATACTTCAGTCCACTTAGATTTTACAAACCACTCATTATCAGTTCTTTCAGATGTTGAGGAAATAATGCTATTTATATTCTCATGGTAAAGGACATGTAGTCCTCTACTACACTGGATCAATCATAGATGAAGTGTATCTGCTACTTCATCTTTTAAAACCAGAAACAATGACCCCCACCACCACCAAAACATACATATACACAAACAAAAACCTTCAACATCCTTGTGTTTGTTTGAATTAATAGTTGTGAGAAAGTACCATTATTGTATTGTGTAAATGTGTAGTCACAGAGTCATATACAAACAATATTAAAATTCATACATAGTTAAAATGCTGCTGTCCCTAGAGAGTTGGCATGTCTCCTCGATAGTGGTGATAGCACATTTTTCTACTCTACCAACTTCTTCCCCACACCCCTTTTAATTTGTAGTTATTAACATTTTATTCTAGATTTATTGTTCATACCATCACAGATTATCAGCCCTTGAGTTAATCTTCCTGTAAGGTTATCTAGTGACTTATATTCTTTAATTACTTGGATTATTTAACTTTTTTTCTCCTCAGTGAAGAAATGGAAATGACCTTTAAACTTTTCTACTTTATAACCAAGAATATTACTTTAAAGAAAGAAGCATACACATAAAAAAGAATACTGGTAACAACTATTTTATAAATATGTAACTGTATTTTTCTTCCTGTCCAGAAACTGTTATTGAATAAAATTCAGGTATATTCCTCCAAAACCCACACAGTTCAGAGATTTTCAAACACCAGGTTTCCATTTGTATTCAAATGGGCAAGATAATGAAGGCACAGGCTCACTTTGTATCAATAAAGGACATCAAACACAGTCATGAGGCACTAATGACATAAGCAATCACAAAAATGTTCAAAGTCTTCAGTAACTCTTCTCCCTTTAACATTTGGCAAAATTCAGTCTAGATATTTGAATACCTCAGAAAGAAAAAATAAATAAGAGTTGCTGTCAGATTACTTATAATTAGTCTTTAGAAATATAAGGGATAAAATGAAAGGAAGAGAACACAGATTTCCTATATTCTTGGATTATCCTTCCCTTCTGAGGGTCTCAGATGTCTCTGTGCATCTGCCAAAATGCCAGCTGTACCTGAAGATTCAAGAGATTTTTGGTAGTTGCTGGCATGGTCCCTCGACACTGAAAGTTTATATCACAAAAACAAAATTAGCTTGGTGTGAGCTCTTTAGTCCTTTGTTAAAAACCATAAATCAAATTTGGTTATTTAAAAGTGATCTTAAAACGTTTAAAGGAAAATATATATATTCTGTCTTCCCAGTAAGAAACAGATTTCATATTTATACTTAAATGGCAAATAAATATATTTTAAAGCCAAGCAAGTTCCTCTCCTCTATACAGACTAAGAAAAAAGAGTTATTATGTCTTTATTGCTGATGATCACATCACTCATATCAAGAACTAGTTTCACAATTTTAGGAGACTTTTTTCATGACATAATATAAAAGATACGGGTCTAACTTAAGTCTGAGCAGGCAGAATAGAGCTGTGCTCCCAACATCCCTATCACAAACATATGATAAATGAACAATAAAACAACTGAATCTGTTTATGTCACAACCATTGTCTATGTGATACACAACTGCTTGCTTTCTGTGGGTTAATGCCACCCACTGCAAGACTAGAGATGGCAGTCAGTGGAGCATGCTGCTTTACAAGTAAGCCTAAGTCTACAACTGCAGAAATAACATGGAAATGTTTCAGTCTATCCAGAGTACTTAAATATACTTTTAAATTTTTTCCTAAGAAATTAATTTTGATAGTATTTCCCAAGTCCTTCAACTAAGATACCTTGATAATTTCGGTCTTTTTTACATCAAAATCTATCAGTGTAAAAAAAAAAATTTCCAGGTATTAGGAATAAGGAAGCTGATAATGGCATGTATTCACAATTAATTGTTAATATTTTCAATGAGTTACAATAAACTGTTTTGCATGCTTGAAAAACTGTAAAGAAAAAGAATATTTATAGGAGGATTTTAATAATTTGGTTTTTGTTTCTTTTTGCTTTAAAAACCCCTAATATTTATCTCTGACAACACAGTGTTGTGTATAAAGTTCATTTCCATGCTTATTACACAAAAATAACGATCAGAAATATCAATCTATCAGTGTCAGCTGATATATATCCAATTAATTCACTGCAGGAGGGAAAATAAAACAAATCTAAAGTAATCATTAAAGCTTATAGTTCAATTTTTTTTCTTTTCCTTTTTTTTTTTTTTTTTTTTTTTGAAATTTTTTTGGTGTTTTTTGTGCTCTGTTGCAAGCTGATTCCTAGATTAATGGCCTCCAAGTAGATTTGAAAGGAAACCTGAAGACTTCTTATTTTGCTGTGCTTCTGCTTCCTGGTCTTGTGTAAGTCCCAATTCACTCTCAATCTGATCCAGCTCTGACTGGTCAAGTAGTTCAAAGTCGTCACCTTCTTCAGTGTCTGTGTCCTCTTCTGGGATGGGGGCAGCCTGAGAAAGTGCTTGCTGCACCCCCTCTAACTGGTCTTTGATAGCTGCAGTCACTGCAGCTGTGATGACATCCCCAGCCAGGTTGCTCATCAAGTGAAAGGTTTGGTCACTGTTCAGAGGAAGGGTGAGACCAGCTGCTGATTGCGTCTCTTTGCGTGGTCTGTGACCACTGTCCAACTGTTCCTTCTTTCTCTTGAGCTCAGTGGGCAAACCAAGGCTTAATTCATCTTCATCATTTGTTCCCATGCCATTTTCTAGAGATGGGAAATCTGAAAGATCTCTAGAGAAAACTTCCTCACTAGGTCGGTCAAGATCTGTGAAATGGATAACAGAAGTTCAGACTTAAGCACCTTAACAAATTTCAAATAAAAGTGCTGTCTAAAGATATCTGACTTTAATCTGAACCCTCTGGCAACCTTGGCATTCATCTAGCCTCCTGAGTCAACTTGAATCAGTTTAACCACATACTGAACTCCTAATCCTGCAACACTCTTTCTCCACAGGGACACAAACACTACACATCCCTCTATATTTAGCTTTCCTCTTAAGCACAAAGCAGTGTATTTACTGACTTAACATTCACACTTGTCTGGCATCAGCTTGAGGTTTTGACTAACGTTTCAGCATTTACTATAAAAATTCCCCATCCTGCTCCTAGGGTGGGAATTACCTTAAGCCAATGAGTATACATGTACATGAAATTAAAAATACTGTAATAGGAAGTTTCCTTGGGTTTTGGTTAATATTATTTAGCCTCAGCATTTTCATACATAGAGATCTATTTCAGCGTCTGTAATCTGTGTTTGTTTTAAGCAATGGAAAGAAGATACTGTTCCTTCTATTCCATATAACCCAAGAGTTTATAGAAACATTTGGCTCTCTATAACTATAGCTGAAACTGACCATATGAAGATTTAGGACATTTGAAAGCAATGTCACAGTAGAAGGCTGATAGATTTTATTGTTTTTACCTTTCATATAAAATTCTTTTAATATAACAGTTAACTCCCTGCAACCATGATTTGAAATCTTCAATTAATGAAAAAAGTCTTTTATGTGGCTTGGATTATTAATGTCTCTTTTGTTGAATAAATCTGAGATGGGATCCTTAAGAACAAGGTACTTGTTATTCTTGTTCTTTAAAATATGACCTCAAATTGTAGGTACTGAAAGCTTGTAGAGCTTGAATGACCTTCAGCGATGCTCTTGTTCTAATTTAAAGGTGAGAAAATTGAGATCCACAAAGATTATTTCACCTGTTCCAGGTCATAAAGTTAGGTAGTGACAAAGGCAAGACTCTACTTGGGTTTTCCACCTTCCAAACCCATCTTCTTTCAAACACTGCACAGCCTCCCTCCCTCCTTCCTTTAAGAACAGAAAATGTCTTTTTGGAACATAAGTATAAAACAGTTCATTCATTCTCCTCCTTTATAATCTGCTCATATGTTCAGTATATGGCCAAAACAAGGTAATCCAGTGAGACTAACAAAAGTTAAGTTACTGGACAAGCATTGACTCTCAATTTAAGTTATGGATATAATTTGCATTATAAAGAATACTGTGCTGTCTTGTTTTTAATTGTACTTTACAAAGAATATACTGGATAAAGAAAATGTGGTACATATACACCATGGAATACTATGCAGCCACAAAAAGGAATGAGATCATGTCCTTTGCAAGGACATGGATGGAGCTAGAAGCCATTATCCTCAGCAAACTAACACAGGAACAGAAAACCAAACACTGCCTGTTGTCACGTATAAGTGGGAGCTGAATAATGAGAACACATAGACACAGTGGTGGCGAACAGCATACACTGGGGCCTGTCATAGGGTCAGGGGTGGGAGGAGGGAGAGCATCACAAAATAGCTAATCGACGCTGGGCTTAATACCTAGGTGATGGGATGCAAACCACCATGGCACATGTTGACCTGTGTAACAGACCTGCACATCCTGCACATGTACCCCTGAACTTAAAAGTTGGAAATAAAAAAAATAAAAATAAAAAACTGTTTTAACTTCAAAGACAAATGTGAGAAACTCCAGAGTCAGCTGGACTCAGGGAACTTGCCCTCCATACTTCAGCCCCTTTTAATGAGGACTAGGCCTAAATGTATAGGATTACCATCTATCTTTCTCTCCCACATTATCACTTAGGGCATTTCAAAGACATTTCAGGAGGTAATTTTCTAATTTTAATTATTTTGTTTTCAAAATTTCTGTCCAAAGGCAGATTTGGACATTGATTTAGATTTTTTTCTCATACTTTTGAAAATAGCTTTTGATAATTCATGCACCAAAAAAACACACTTCTAAAGTATACAATTCAGTGTTTTTTAGTATATTCACAAAGCTGTACAAGCAGCATCACTAATTCTAGAACACTTTCATCACTCCAAAAATAAATGCATACCAATTAACAGTCACTCATTATTCCCTCCTTCCATCAGTCCACAGCAGCCACTAAATTTCCCTTTATTTGGACTTGTTATTCTAGGCATTTCATATAAATGGAATTATACAGTATGTGGCATTTTGTGTCTGGCTTCCTAGCATGTTTTCAAGGTTCATCTATGTTATAGCAAGTATCAGTACTTCATTTTTATAGCCAAGTAATATTCCACTGTAGAGATATGGTGGTAACATGTTATTTACCCATTCAGTATTTGGCAGAAGTTAAATAGTTTTGTATGCACTCATAAAAATAAATGTGTCCAGAAATATTAGCATACCATCAGAAGTGTCTGTCTGTGGAGTGTATCCTTCTGAAAGGTTGAAGGTCCCATTATCAGTCCAGGATACCTCTGAGACGTCTGTGTCAGACACAGATAACTCTTTGGCAGCAACCGTGAGGCTAATCTGTATTAATATAAATAAATACCAGCGGCACATTTTAAACTGCTGAAGGGAATATTTTGAAAAATCCATACGAACCCCCAAAATGTCAGAGTAATAAAACCAGATGGATATTTTTCTTTTGAAATCATTCAGTCATCTTACAGAAATATGAATTTATTAGGAAGATCATTCAGCTTTATATATGTAAATACATTTACAGTCAAACCACACAGGAACAAATTGAAAACAAAAAATACCTTAGGACAAAGAGCTGAAAAGTCTAATTCACTGTCATCTTTGTGACTTTTTTCTTTATCTGCTTCTGTCGAGAAAAAAATTTGGAAGTTTTCAGTTTCCTAGCCAACTCAGATATAGTGCATTTATTTCATTATGTATTCTTACCCCACATTTCTCATATTCTCAAATACCTCCATATCATTAAATGTTTGCACATAACAAACTTCACATATTTGCAAAGGAAATGATCCACATTAGTGGTTCTCTTAATATTGTCCCTGAAACAGCAAAAACATCCTCCCTGGGAACTTTTTAGAAATGCAGATTCTCAGGCCCTACCCTAGATCTACTGCATCAGAAACTCTGGGCTGGGGCCTAGCAACTCATCCTGTAATAAGCCCTCCACATGACTCCGATACATTCTAGTTTTAGAACCTATAAGGTCTCAAGCCAAGTTAAAAAGTAAAAGATGATTATATTGGCTTTTCCTGTATTTTATTTTCCTTCCCCTGTTTTTTCAATCCCTTCTTACACAACTTCCACACTCCTAGCACTGCTTGTGTAATTTTGTATTTGTGATAGTCCAACCCAAAATAAAACTAAGTAAATCATAAGTAGCACAATAAAAAGTGTTGAAGCCTTTTCTTTCTCCCCTGACAGTGTGGATTAAAAAGTCAGTTTCTTTCATTGTATATTTGAGAAAAGAAGGAAAGCTTAAATAGGAAAAGGATATATATAACTTTGAGGGAGATTAGCTTCTATAACAATATTTAGTAAAAAGCTAAAAGTATCCTCAAATGTATTAAAGGAATTGCCTAAAAATAGCTCGCTAATGTCTCATTTCATGCATAGAATCTAAAATATAAACTTTACCTACCAGATCTCTCACGTTTCTTCTGATTAATATATTCTCCAATTCCAAAATCCAGTTTCAGCAGAACTGACTTGATTTTACTGTATATTTTTTGTCCAATATCATTACATTTAAACAATGGACACAAAAATGCACACAGTACTGAAAGAAGAAAGAGAGTAGAGGTAAAATGCCTTTCCTCTCAAAAGGCTACATACATTTCAGTATTTCACAAAATACTACATTTTTTTACTGAAAAACTTAAGTTTTTTTTTTTTTTTTAAGGAAAATGCCTCTGTGAAATAAGTTCATAATTTCTATTCTTTTTCTGTAAGGTAAACATTTTCTACCACCACCCACCCACCCACACACACACACACACATGCATACCCACGCACACACAATGCTCACAGTCACTGTTTTCAGGTGCAATTAGATCAACTCCCTCCTTTCAATCCTTTTACTCTCAAAATTTATAGAAAAATTACATGCTTTCCAAACAACGGTCCTGGTTTAACCGTATTTATTCAATGCCATTTCACCGTAGGAAAGTTATTAGCCTCTCATCAATAATATTAGGATAATAACCTTATTTCTTTGGGGTTGTTGTAATCATGAGGCTGATGTTATATATGAGTTCTTTTGGGGAGAATGGATTTGAGCTCTGACCATTTGCCATTTGCTTTATGCATTAAGAATACAAAAAGAGGCCGGGCGCGGTGGCTCAAGCCTGTAATCCCAGCACTTTGGGAGGCCGAGACGGGCGGATCACGAGGTCAGGAGATAGAGACCATCCTGGCTAATACAGTGAAACCCCGTCTCTACTAAAAAATACAAAAAAACTAGCCGGGCGAGGTGGCGGGCGCCTGTAGTCCCAGCTACTCGGGAGGCTGAGGCAGGAGAATGGTGTAAACCCAGGAGGTGGAGCTTACAGTGAGCTGAGATCCAGCCATTGCACTCCAGCCCTGGCGACAGAGCGAGACTCCGTCTCAAAACAAACAAACAAAAAAAAAGAATACAAAAAGAAGCAAAGATTGCCACCCTCTAAGTACTGTATTCCTAATATTTATTTCTTTGTTCTTTTTAGGAAGTATCCTATATTATATTTTTAAAATAGGAGCTACAAACTCAAATGTCTCTAGAGGCCAAGAAATTGTATGTAAACTTTAAAATCCATTGTAAGAAAAATTGGAAAATATGAGGGTATGTTAAGTGGAGAGTGCCTGCCCCATCGAAAGGTAGCAGTGCCAGATCATAGTTTTCAGGTAAAGGAGAAAATCCATACATTTTAGTAACATTTTTGAGTGATCATTGATGTATAATAAAATACATGTATTTAAAGTGTACAATTTGATAAATTTTGACATGGGTACAACTAAGAAGCCATCACCATAATCAAGATAATGAACATGTCTACCACCCCCAGAAGTTTTCTCATGTTTTTATTCATCCTTCCCTCCAGTCTCCTACCTCTTCTCCCTGTCCCCACCCACCTCATCCCCAGGCAACCGCTGATCTGCTTTGTTACTAAAGATTGTTTGAATTTTCTAGGATAATATATAAATGGAATCATACTCTTTCATCTGGCTTCTTCTACTCAGTCTAATTATTTTGAGATTTATCTTTAGTGTTGTATGTATCAATTTTTAGTGCTAAGTAGTAATCCATTATATGGATATACCACAGTTTGCTTACCCATTCATCCTATTGATGGATGTATGGATTATATTCTGCTTTTGGCCACTACAAATAAATCTGTTATGAACATTTGTGTCTTTGTACTTTCATTTCTCTTGGGTAAGTACCTAGTTGTGGGATGGCTTTGTCATGTAGTAGTTTTTAAGAAACTGCCAAACTGTTATCCAAAGTGATTTTAACATTCTACCTACCCCGCAACAGTATATGAGAATTCTACTTCCTCTGCATCCCTCCTAATACTTGATATGGTCAGTATTTTTAATTTTAGCCATTCTGGTAGGGATGCAATGGTATTTCATTGTGGTTTTAATTATTTTTTTGAGCCAGAGAACATGCACGAAGGCAAAGGTGTTGGTGTGTTTTTGGGAGGTGGGGCATACAGCTTTATGTATAGTTTTACTGACAAAATTTAACATTAAATTATTAACTTATAATTCTGCCTTTTGCAGCTATTCTTCCAATTTTAAATTAGAGGCATGGATCTAGGAAAATAGAGAAACTTTGTACAGCAGGAGAGTAAAGAATAATCAACTTGTATTATAGTTAAGAACTCATCCCCCCTCTTCAAACTACAGGTCTGTTGACCATAAAGTGATACCATATGCATCACAAAAATTAGCCACATGGTCTACTATACTTACACAGTAGATAGCTGAGTATAACCCCAGGAATGTAACTTCCCAAGATCGTAAAAAATGTGCACACACTACAGACCAGGAGACAAAACTGGAAATAATAGAAATAACATGGGATAGTTATACATAACACCAAGATATTTTGGAGCACAGGATACACACATAATTGTAAATCTGTAAGTGACCTATCCGGTTATTACAGATTTTTTTCCAAAGAGCATTGTTTTGCACTAAGGGCTGACTAATGACTGCTGCATTCAACCAGCCTTAGTCCATTTCAGCACTTGGTAATAATTATTTTGAGGACACAGGAGCTAATTCCTGGCACAGAGAGTGACAACTCCCATTACACATGCCTGTGGCTGTATTACTGCCAGGTGCAAGAGAACAAAAAACTATTATGTCCCCAGAAACTTCTTCTACTTCACTCATTTAAGGAAATTAATGAGGCCTGATAACTACATCTGAAAGTTCAAACTACCACTATAAGCCCACTGAAATTCATAAAAACACAGCAAAACATGTTACAGAAATTAGAGGTATCTATACAAATCTAACGTAATTTACACAAATCTAATGTAATGTATAGCTGCTAAGCTGACAGGATAAATTTATGGCCATCACTATCATCTTTCCTAACCATATATACTGCTCAAATTGACCCCACTTCTAAGTCACTTAGAAATAAACTGCCATTTAAATGAAACTCCTGCAGTGACATGTTTATTTTCCTTCTGTCATTTATGGTTAAAAAAATTCTTGATTGTTTTAAGAAATTTAAAAACAATCAGAAAATATCCTTAATTCCCTTTAGAAACATCAAGGCAGAAAATTTTCCCATAAAGGCGTCAACTGATTTTCACACGTCAGTCTTACACTGTCTTACATTTTACATCATCTTTAAACAGTGATAGTAAATTAAACTGAAAAGCAAGCAAAGGAAATTCATTCAGGGAGTTTCTAAAAGACACAGGAGGAAGGAATACATACCTCTGACCAATAACTGATGATGATAAAGAGCAAAGGGGTCTAAATCTAAGTTTGATTTTGATTTTTCATTCTTTAGTACAGAGTTAATAAATTAACTAGTCAAAAGCAGATTAGATGAATTGTAGAACAAAACTAAGACTTGTTTCTAAAACAGCAAGGGCCCTGGAAAGAATGTGAAATTCTATAAATGAAATGGAAAGGCCATAAAGTCAAAGGAACAGATAAGCCAAGAAAAGTATTACTATATCGAGAATTTAGTTTTTCAAAGGGATTTCATATTATGCCCTACATTTGCAGCATCATCATTTTAAGCTAATTGACTTGGGGCACATTAATGCAACCCAGTGCAGAAGTTTGAAGTTTAGAATCTTCCAAAAATACATTTAGTCACTTCAGTAAAATCAACATCAACAGTACATCATTCCCCAAATACAGGTATCGATGCTTTAAAAAAAAAAAAAAAAAAGCCTTCAATGAATAAAATAATGCATCCAAATGCAATACTGCCACTTTAATACACTCAAAAAGTCTCTAAGCATAGTTCTATTATTTAATACTATTGAAGTTATGATATTGCATACTATACAAGGTAAAAAGACAGAGATTTTCAGTGCTGACATTCCTAGCTCTTCATTCTATCCACGGGTGGATATTCAAGAAACTTGAAAGCAACACTGGAATAGAAAAGGTCTATTGATGGTTCTGCATCTCACCCAAGCTATCAAGACAGTCGATCAGAATTAAAGCTGCCTCTACACATAAAATAATACAAGTATGTGCGCCACTCCATGTAATCCCTTTCCAACCATGTAAGACACTTCCCCTCATGGGTTTTATCTTAATTGGAAAAATACTCCTTTTGTTTATATAATCACTATGTTTTGCCAAAAGTTTTCTTTCTTAAATAAATAAATCATACAAGAACCTCCACTTTTTAGCTTGAAAATAAGATTCAGTTATCTTCAAAAGCACAGTCAAAGAACTATGTATTCATTTCATCTCCCTTTGACTTCAGCACCAGGCTAAATACGATAACTGAAATTCTTAAGACTTTGTTTTCTCCCTAGTCTTGCTGATAAGACCAATCACCATTCATTTTAGCTAATGAGCTAGAAAAATATGTATAAAACGTAAAACCAATCCAATTTCAAAATGTGAGGCTGAGGATTATCTCGTGTTCGCACACTCACAGTTCTGAACCTTGCTGATGCCAGCTTTTATGGCATATGTTCTTAGTATAGTATATTTAAAATTGGAGAAATCTGACAAGCTGATAAAATAGGTTAGTTCATTTGTTTCCAAGTAACTGAACATTTTAAAACATACTCCTTTACTGGAAAACTTGCCTTGCCAGGGCTCTGCTGTTTAAAAAGAGACATTTCTTGAAGAAATATGCTGAAATTCATCCATGATTCTGCAATACAGTGGCTGAGCCTGGGTCTTTCATCTGGTTTGGAATTGATAACTTCCCAGCTAAAGAGACAAAAAGAAAAAAATATTACCGAAGTTTAGGTGATTCGTTCAACATTTATGGCTTTGGCAAATATTTATTGAGCATCTACTGTTGGCCACGCCCTCCGGAAAAGCCCTGTGAATTCAGAAGTGAACTATCCAGACACTCGCTTCAGGAAACTCATGCCAAAAGAAACAATTAGCTATCTAATTAATTGTATATTTACAACCAGGGAAACACTAAGGGAGAACACGGTGAGGCTTAGGGATGTCCTTAATGAAGAGTCATTTTTAAACTCAAATATGAGATGGATCAGCAGTTTAATCATAGGGTTCCAGATAGAACAACATGCAATATACGCAGAGGCCCTGGAGTGGGAAGGAGCTTAAATGTGCTATCCTATCGAGTCTCAACATGGCTCCAGCAAAGTCAACCAGAAGAAGAACATGTGAAGCTGGAGACGTAGGAGGAGACTAGGTCATGGAAGGCCTTGTAGGAACTTGTTAGAGAAACCTTGGAATTAAGCATATAATATTAAGCACCAACAATGTATTTTCAATAAATATACAAATTTTATATATATATATACACACACACATATATATACATACATACCATGTACTATGGTTGGAAAACTATAGAAAATTGTTAAAAGGATCTTACAATATCCTCTATTTTTCCAGAGTACATTTTCCTAGTCATCATCTAGAACGTGTTGAGTGTGATGCATGGGCCGGCAACGAGCTTTCTCCCTGCCCTCATTTTCCACAGGAACCTCAGTGAGCTAAAAACTAGAAACAATCATTCCAGGAAGAAGACGCATGTAAATACATGTCCTTCCCTAACATTACAATGACATAAAGCTTAATTCCTGCTTTTGCAATCCTAACTCATAAAAACATACCAGTTCAAACGATCCCTGTTAAGAATCCTCAAATTCATTCATTTAAGAGATTATTAAGAGATAAGTGCCTACCATGTTGAAGGCACTGCCACAGAGCTATGGATATGGCAATAACAAAAGCAGCAAAGTTTCTAGCAGAAGACAAGGATTGTTAGTGAACTATCATCTGAGCTATGGTAGAGTACTAGGGTGAGGCTGATCTCTGGATTCAACTCCAGTAGCCCTAAGACAAGTCAAAACTACCTTCGCCCTTAGATGCTCAACTATACAGAAGCTTGTGTACATACAGATTCTGTGACTTTTAATATATTTTGAATAGTAAGGCAATTTGTGAATTACAATTCCTTTTTATAAAAATAATTTTAATCCAAGTTTAAATGAGTGCAATAGCATGTTTTAAAAAGGGGAAGTATGCCATTTTCCTTCCTGTTTGTTTTTTCAACCTCAACTAATGCTCTGAAGAGTCACTGAGCTACCAGTTGTCCTGGCTGATGTTATTCCTACAGGTAGATTTGCTGTCTGTCATAAGAAATGAACTTTTGGGCATGGTTTATGCATCTATTAACTCTACCCACTCTTGAATCACTGAGCAAATCTGTTTTCACTGGGACCATATCTGGCACCAGGTTTGCATACCCCATGATTCCACATCTATTAAAATACTAAGGGCATAGCTAAGGAGCAGATATCTGTGGCAAAATCTTGCCAGGGCTCTGCTGTTTAAAAAGAGACATTTCTTGAAGAAATATGCTGAAATTCATCCATGATTCTGCAATACAGTGGCTGAGCCTGGGTCTTTCATCTGGTTTGGAACTGATAGCTTCCCAGCTAAAGAGACAAAAAGAAAAAAAAATATTAAATGTGGTCATCGGGGGGTGACTCTTAAATGGAGTGTTTCTAGTTTTAGCTCACTGAGGTTCCTGTGAAAATGAGGGCAGGGAGAAAGCTTGTTGCTGGCCCATGCATCACACTCAACACTGAAGTGGTCCTAAAAATAAAAATATTAGATATTAAATATAAAAAAATGTGGCAAAATTTTGCCAAGGTATCTGCTTAGTGGGAAAAGATTTTGCACCGAAGAGCAAAGGCTTTGTGGCAAAGGAAATGCAAGGTTATTAAAATGCAGTCTGTTTTCTCAGAACAATATAGATTTGCTGCAAATTGGCACAGACAGGCTAGGCTACTGTTCAGTTTAATGGGACCATGAAGATGACAGAAAACATTTTAATTTAGGCTCTCTATGCATACTGAACAACTATTTAAGGATTCATTTGAACTGTTTGCCAAATATAATTCTAACAAAAATCAATGAAAAGCTATAATGGAACGATTTGTTATTTTCTTTTAAAGATTAAGATGGAAAAAATGAACAGATTAAGATGGAATAAACAATCTCCCACCTTGGCCTTCCAAAGTGCTGGGATTACAGGCATGAACCACTGTGCGAAGACAAAAAAATATTTTTTTGAATGAATGGTACTTTATACAGATGCTGGAACTTTGTTCTAATATCATCTTTAGGATTCATGTCTTGGAAATGACACCATATCCATATTTGTTTACATATTTTTTATTATTGCTTAAGTAAAGTCCCCAAATTGTAAAAGAGCCTAGTATAATGTTAAATTGCCACTATAGAGATAATGTTAGAACAAAGACTTCATATAACTTAAGATGTTTTATAGAGATTACAATGAAATAACTAAAAACTCTCTTTTGCATTTAAGGGTCTTATGTATTTTCCACAGTGGACTTCAAGTGGACACCATCTCTCCATTAATTTATTCATTTATTCAATAAAAAGTTATTAAGTTTCCCCTTTGTGTCTTGCATTACACTAAATGTGGAAAATACTGTTATTTCAAAAACTTGAATGCTGATAGTACTATTCCTCTGTGTCTATAGATAAACACTATTTGCTGGAAAGAAAGAAAAAAATAATCTTTGACTATCTTCCATACTCATAAGAAAACACTCTTAATTATATTACATTTTTCCCCTTTTAAAAAGCCTCACATAATCATTTTTTGGGACAATAAATTTCATCATTACTTACATTTTATTAGCACAATAAATTATAATTGATATTGAATTTTTATAATCACAAACAGAAATGAGAACTTCACTGTGTACAACTTGAAAATAATATCTAACCAAATGGGTTTGTAAAGAGTAATAAGTGTTTGAGATTAAAAATAAATGTTCAGATTGTGCTGAATAAAATTTAATGGAAATATATATGATTTAAAAAGAAAATGTAAGTTCCAGGGTGAAGAAAAGATGTCACTCCACATCTTTTCTTCTGGACCAAAAACAGATGCTCTCTGGGAGTTTAATAATAGTTTTAAATTGCCCAGTGATTAATTCTGAGTACCGTAGGAACTCACATTTCTATAGTCCAGTGAGTTTACCATTAATTTATGTCACCACAGTTCAATTTAGGTTACATGGAATTATATAATTTGGCATGAGATGGGACATTTGATGTCAACTTTTCAAATTCCCCTATTTTATAGGTGAGGAACGTGAAATCCAAGTTTTTGCAGCTAGTGTGAGGCAGAGCCAAGACCCAAGGCCAGGACTTTGGGTTTCCAATACAGTTCTAATCCTTCAAAATGTGTGCCCTCTTTAAAGGTGAATACATTCAATGACATTCTTTGAAGAGACCACGTGGCAATTCAGAACGAGAAGGAACATTTCATGTTCCTCCCCACTCTTTCCTAGAATCAGAAGAGATGAGGTGTGATTGACCAATACCAACATGCCATCATGCAGGAGCAACCCTTTCCAGGAAAACAGAGCACTTCATGTGCAGAACCCAATACTCAGCGGAAACCAAGATCTATGCTTAGTGCTTGGTTGACGTTTAACACAGGTGTCATCTGCATACACACACATACACATGCTGAGTTGCTACGTAATGAAACTCTAGGTTTTCCTAGAGAGCCTTATTTGGAAAACACATAACTAGAAAAAAGATCTCCTGTGAATGCTGGGCAAGGCTTGGGGAACAGATCTTTTCCATGGTGTGTGGCTGCCTTCCCACCATCCTTGGCACTGATCACCATGCAACATAAGGCCCAACTAACATAAAAGGAGATGAAAATACCTAAGGCTTCAAAACATTTTGAGTTTATACTAAGTTCCTAACCAAACAATACAAGTCTTCTGTGACTGACGCTCAACTAAGGGAGAAAATTCATTACCAGTAGCTTCATTACTATTTCCTCCTTAGCTTCAAAGAGAACATGTACTTTCCAAGTTCAAAGAGAAATAGGTTTTTTGGTTCATCTTTCTGTACATCTTCCCTCCCTCTCCCCAGTCTTCCAGCTTTCTCTCACACTCTTGCCTTCACTAAGGAGTGAACTCACCACACACTCCAGCCACAAGATAAAGACCATTTAAGAGTCACCCCCTGATGACCATCCTCCCCAACTTTCCATCCTCACAGCCAGTCCAGTGCAAGTAGTTCCCAGGGAGAAGTCACTACAAGTCCCAGCCATGCCATCTTTCAGATGGGCTTTGCTCAAGGATCTGTAACTGTAAATGATTCCCCAAAAAAGCCCCAGCAGATGCCATCTTGTTGAGTTTTCGTTCTTAACTAAAAACTAGTCAGGTGTTTTGATGAAGACCATTCTGCAATCAAGCAATTCTTTATCAAGGAACCCTAAGCCAGGGCAAAGTGCTTTTTCAGCAGCTGAAGAATTTCTGGTTTTACCTGCCAGTGAAACTCTAAGGGAACAAAACATGGAAAGATGGCTCCTTGGACAAGCAGCCTCACTTTGTCCACAAAAAAGGAGGTTTGGCTTCTCAGTAGAATTGCAAGCCAACATCCCTTCTTTCTTCCTCCCTGTCCCCATTAGAACACAATTTGTTATACACATTGGGTGGTCTGGCCAAATAAGCCCTTCGTGCAGTTCCTGAAGATGTAGTTGTGAGACAACACCCAGGGCACGGTTTAAGCAGCAGCTTTCTGGGCCTTACTGAAGAGACGGAGATGGAGCAGGCCTGGGGGAGGCTCAGAAAGCTGCCTTTTAACAGGTGTCCCAGATGATGCTGAGGCAGGTGTTTCTTATCCTAAGAGTCACTGTGAGAAATATCCTTGATAAAGTAACATTGAATTGAAGAGGGCGACTTCTGCTTCTCGGCAAGATGGTGTGAGAGGGAGCTGATATACCCAACCCACCTGAAACAATCCAAAGGCAATAAAGAAAAAATCTATGGAACAACGATTTTCAAAAATCTGGGCATTAGGCAAGGAAGGACAGTGACTCCTAAGGGATGATAAACCAATAAGGGAGTTATGTGAACACCCAGCTCTCTGCCTTGAGTTTTCCTGGCCTGGGAGCAGAGGCAGCAACCCAGGTAACACCTGGCAACTCCCTGAGTTGAGGAGACACAGCTGAGTTTCCAAAAAGGCGCTCCAAGGGGCCAGAGTTTGCAGGACCCAGCGCCGGAGAGTAGAGCACAGTGCAGAAGGAGACAACGGGAGAGGTCTGTTGTGGGGGATTCCTGGAGTCTTCAGCTGAGGCTTGGCTGGCACAGGCATGTGAGAAGCCCAGAGGCCAGGGAAGAGCCATCAGAAAGGACTAGAAGGAACAGTGTCTTTTGCCAAGAATGACACCTGGTCCTACCAACTAGACTGAAAAACCTCAAAATTCACAGACATGGGTGGAATACTCAGAAGCGTCTTGCCTCAGTAGCAGAGAATAATCAGTCCTAAACTAAATGCAGCTCTGGTCCTAACAAGTCTTAAAAGCACACCTTAGGCCAGGTGTGGTGGCTCACGCCTGTAATCCCAGAACTTTGGGAGGCCCAGGTGGGCAGATCACAAGGTCAGCAGATCGAGACCATTTTGGCCAACATGGTGAAACCCTGTCTCTACTAAAAGTACAAAAATTAGCCAGGTGTGGTGGTGTGCGCCTGTAGTCCCAGCTACTCAGGAGGCTGAGGCAGGAGAATCACTTGAACGTAGGAGGCAGAGGCTGCAGTGAGCTGAGATAGTGCCACTGCACTCCAACCTGGGCAATAGAGCAAGACTCTGTCTCAAAAAAAAAAAAAAAAAAAAACAGACCTTAAAGGGATCAAACTGATTTTAAGTGATTCAACCACCATCCGTAGGATACAAAGTGGTGAGTTTTGTTATGAACCAAATAACTCAGTCAAACTGGGATGTGAAGCAGTTCACTTATTTTACTTTCATGTGTATCTTTTAAATTATTGTGTACCTTTGTTCCCTTAAAAATATAGTTATCAAAACAATGTTTAAATAGTCTAAGATTTGTCTTTGTGTAGTTTAATGCCTGCATAATGGAATTCTGATGCACTCTGCCGGCAGTTTCAGAATGCAGCACACAGTATACTCCGTTAGGGGGTTCTGTAAGACTAAGAAATACGACACTCTTGTGCTCTTTAAAAATAGATTGTAATTCTGTAAGAGAGAACATGTGCTAGCAGCCTGTTTCATCTCTTTCACCAATAGTGTCTTTGAGCACTAGAAAAAATAACGCTGCAACAAAATGAATCTTGGCATAGAAGAAATAGCATCTCATTATCATTTAACTTCTGTTCGTTTCAATAAATATGCAATGAATGTACATTAACTGTCACCATTCCCGGCCCTGGGACTGAGAGTTGACTAAGGCACAGCCCGTAACCAATAAGTTAAAGTGTACATGTGACCCAAGAATGATTCAAAGCACACACACTCGTGATACATGAAATGTTTAAAATGGCATTTATTGTATCTAGGGCTATTGGAGATACATGAATTTGAAAACTAAGTTGGGGATTGGATATATGAGGAGAACTTGTTAAATGTAAGATCTTTTCACTATTGTACATTTTACAGGACAATGTTTTAGCATATACTAATGAACTTAAAAGTGTTTTACAACTCAGTTATTTTGAAAGCAAAAAATTATATTTTTAATATATCAAAGCTAAAATCTTTTCATGTACTTCTTGAGCTTTAGATTTGAGGAGATAATTGCCAACCAGAGATAGGAAACCTGGAGTAGACAGAAAAAGAGAGGAAGGGAAAAAGGATATATGCGAGGCAGGGAGAGAATATGAATGAATCCTGATAATCTTGTTTGAGTTCTTGGGTCCTGTCAGGCCCAAAAGGCAAGGTGCAAAGCAAATCCGCCCATGGACATCCCCCATGATTGCAGCCAATTCCCTTGTGCCTTAAGCTGGTTTCTGGCATTTGTAACACAAACTAAAGTGCCACATGTTTCAGTAGAAGCAATGGAAAATTGTTTTAAATATTTTAAATTATGAATAAATGTAACTATAAAAAAGTTATAAGATTACACAGATTACTATAACAGTTTTATTTAGATGGCAATTTGTAGTAGAAAGGAAAGATGCAATTAGGTTATATAATAAATCAAGCAAAGGCAGTTTGTTAACAACTAAAGGGGGTTGGTTACAGGCAGCATAAAAAAGAATAGCTAACACTCCCCAGGGGTCAGGTAGTGAACAGCATCTTGTAAACTTACTATCTTGTTCAATCCTTAGAACCAACCTGTGATTTACTGTTTATTATTCTTGTTCAACAGATTGAGGAAGTTGAGGCCCAGATACATCAGCTATAGTATCCAAGGTCACAGAATGAATACACAATGGAATAGGGAAGTAATACATGGAACTGGGAATGCACCGAATGTGGGGCGAGATACAGAAAAAACACTCTCTGGATTGGAACATGGGGACCACTGCAAAGATAAGTAGGAAAGCACATTAGGGCAGTGCCGCGGGCAGGATTATAGATCCCTAAATGCCAAGCTACACAAATAGAAATCAAAATAGCTAAAAAGCGGCTTTGGTTCCCAGGTGAAACTCCTTGGACCTAAGGCGTCTAGATTCTTATTTTCTCTCTGAACTCCTCCAGCTGTTGCCAAATTAGTACCCACAAAGTGATTCCATAATCATGAATCCAACTTCTCAAACTTAAATTACAACACGTGCCCATAATAATCATGACCATGGCAACTATCTGCTGAGCTCTCCCTGTGTGCCAGGTACTATGTTAAGCACTCTGCCTGCATTGTCCCAATGTCCTCCACGTGATCACCCTATGACCCCATCCCCATTACAATACCCTGCAAGGTAGGGTTATCTCCATTTTACCCAAGAGAAAACTGAGGCTGAAAAGGGCTTGAAACACGGCAGATCTCCTGGTTACTGACCACAACTGTCGCATCTGGTAACATTCTTTCATGGCAATTATCAATTGCTATTTATGACATTTGTAACACTGACTCCCTATTAGACTTTAAATTCCATAAAGGAATTCTTGGTCAGTGCTCTGTCTTCAGTAGCTAACAGAGCTTGACATCTATGAGGCACATAAAAATATTGAATGAATATAAACAGTAAACATCCAAAGAAGAAAATGTCAAAAATAATTAACAGTGGTTATTTAGTGGTACTATGTTTTAATTCACTTATCTGAATATCTGTATACATTACATGTTGGTAATAATTAGCATGCATTCCTTTATATGTATAAAATATACAAAACATTAGACAAAAGTTCTATTAAAATCGGGAAAACAACTGTCATCTATATGGAAGAGTTTTGTTTGTTCTTTTGTGCAAATAGGCAGTTAAAATACCTTCAAAATTAGCTAATTAGGAAATACGGGCCAGGCACAGTGGCTCACACCTGTAATCCCAGCACTTTGGGAGACAAAGGCAGGAGGATCCCTTGAGCCCCAGAGTTCACGACCAGCCTAGTCAACATGGCAAGACCCCGTCTCTACTTAAAAAAAAAAAAAAAAAAAAAAAGGGGGGGGGGGGGGGGGGG